>NW_015090895.1:2808073-2933414 GCF_001431845.1 Calidris pugnax
GCGCTGCCGGCCGCGAGCTGCCCGGGGAGCGTTGGGGCGGCCGTTACCCGCTGGCTGAGGGACCGCTGAGGGGAGCCGGCGGGCGGCTGAGGGGGGCTCATGGCCGCGTCGGACCGGATGGTGCTGGGGCCGCTCGTGGGCGCCATCGATCAGGGTACCAGCTCCACTCGCTTCCTGGTGAGCACATCGTGGGGGCTTGGGGTGGCCCCGGGCGCTGAGGCGTGCGGGGGGCAGGCGACGGCCCCGCGGCCTGAGGGAGCCGCTGCATCGGCGGCTTCCATCTCCCGCATCGTCGCAGGGTGCCTCCGGCCTTTGCCGTGCCCTTGGGGAAGGGCAGGGTCAACGTGCCGCGCAAGGGCCGTGATGCCGCTGTCCCGGCTCCTGGCTCCTGCCCGGAATCGGCATCGCGGTGCCGGCCGGCGGGCCGGGGGTGCCGCCCCGCCAGTAGAATCGGGCGCTAGGGCAACGAACGCGGGTGTGGCGGAGCGACGGTGTCCCCGGCGGTGTCCCTCGGGGATCAGACCCCCGTCGCCTTCCCGCCGCGCTGTCAGGCGAGCAGGGCTGCCCGTCCCTCGGAGAACGAGAGGGTGAGAGTCGGCCGCGGTGCCAGCAGTGCCCGCCCGGCTCCAGAGGAAGCCCGAGGCCAGCGTTTCAGCCCGCTGCTTGAGGGAGCTGCAAAATCCTGCTGCTTCGAGCTGGTTGTGTTTTAAATCTGTCGGGTATCTCGCCCTGAATGAAGTCAAATGGACACAGTGCTCAGGCAGTGGTGAAAGAGGTCCATGGGAGTTCAGTGACGGTGATTAGCTGCTATTCAGACTGCCTGTTCAATGACTGCTGTGCTCCCCTCTAAAATATATTTGTGCCTGATGGACTGACTGCTGCAGTCTCGGAGGCTACAACCCTAGTGTCAGTGCATCCCGTGCACTATAGGTATTGAGGTGACTGAACTTGTACACGTTACGGAAGATGGGCCACTGGAGGAAGATTGTTTGAGGTTGGGATGATTAATATATTAATCATATATATATGTATATAAGCCCTTTACTTTAGGGATCTTGTTATTTCCACATTATGCAATAGAGAGTAACTAATGTTGTTATTATATATGAAACTTACTATATAAACTTCCTGCTTGCAGATCTTTACAAATGTCTTGTTGCCTAGTCAGTAAGTCACAGTATTTTGACTTAGATCCCAGAGATAATTTCCACTGTAGAATAGAGATACAGAGATAGATAATGGCTAGATACAAAATGTTGTCAAATATGCACAATGTTGCCCTTGCTTTTTTCTTTTTTTCTTTTTTCTTAAATGCTTCCCGCATGTGCAATTTTCCTTCACGAAGCAGGAGACTAGAGTATCTTCTTGACCTCTGTTACCGTTATTACTTAATATCATGACCTTTATGGGATTGACAAATGACAAAACACAGCTCTGAGAGTGGAGAGAAACTCCAAACTGACAAATGACACCAGCAGGCTGTCTTGAATGCCAGTCAGGAGTCCTTTTCAGAAAAGAATCTGGAAAAGTTCCTCACAGCACCTGAAGATAAATTCTATCTCCTTTACATGTATGCCAAGTTAACATTTTTCGTAGCCTAAAAGGATAACACTAGTAGGAATAAAAGAAACACTACAAGCTTTTATTTATACTCAAGCTCTTTTTGCAAGTATTTTTTACAAGTTCTTATAACAAGGACTTTCTTGCACTTGATGAATGCATCTGTGGTTTGTATACAGTTGGGGTTTTTTTTCTGTCTACATGAGGTATGTCTTCCCTGTTTGAGGATTCAGGTGCTCACACAAATAAATAAGAGGCCATAACTTTTTTTTCTTATTTTTTTTTTTAAAAGTGCATTATGTCTGTCACTCTTAAATTCATCTTGTATCCATCTCAGCTTCCCTCAATTCATTTCAAAATACAGCATTGTCTTAAACTTGGCAGTGTGATCAAACTATTATGATAATAAAGTTCTGTGAATTTGAGAAAAAAAAGTACATCATCACTAAATTAAATCAGAACATAGGGTAGGGAGGAAAGAGGACGAAGGGTGCAGATATCTGCTACAAGCCACATCAGTCATTCAGGTAATAACACATGCACCTGGAGAATTCTGTGTTGGAAAGAGATTGCCACAGTTAGAAGACAGACTCTGCTTTGAAATAATTTAAACCAAAATGTAATGTGGTGTTCTTTTTTCTCAATTTTTTTCCTTGGCTGTCTTGCTACCTCTCAGTCTTTTATTGTGTTAGTTGTTTTGCAAACCTTTCTCACTGATCTCTCTACACTATTTTTCTCTCTAGTTCTTCCAACAATTTTCATTTTCATCAAGTCACCAGTCGAAATCGAATTGTTGGTTACTTTGCACATGTCTATTTAGTAGTACAATGCAACTGTTACCAAGTTTTTTAAGATGGAAGTCGTATGATTTTCACCAGGTTAAAGATGCCTGGATGAAAAACGGATGGGTCATTTGGGGTGAAAGGGTAGCATCAACAGTTCAGAGACCAACTTCACAATTACAGGTGGCCAGTTTACAAGTGGTGTTCCACAGCAATCAGTGGTGAGGCCTGATACCCTGTAGTATTTTCACCAACAGCCTGGAGGATGGGTTGGAAAGCCCTCTCAAGTTTGCAGATGACCACAGACCAGGGGGAGGAGTTGACTGAGATTTCAGCTGGAGAAAGGACCTGGCAGAAGCTTCATGAAGTTCAACAGAGTTTAGCACTTGGGACAGAAGGCTAAGAAGCAGCTTGGTGAAAAAGGACCTGCATTCTTGCTGGACAGCAAGTTGAATATAAGTGAGCAGAGTGTCCTTGTGGTGGTGAAGATTAACCACATTAAGAAAAGTGCAGACTGCAGATCAAAGGGAGTAATTATTGCCCTCTGTGTGGCACTTAGGAGGCAGCATTGAGAACACTGTGTCTGGTTTTGGTCCCCCCAGATGAAGAAAGAGTCTGAGGAACTGGGTTTTGTCCAACAGAGGGTCACTAACATGGTCAGTGCACTGCAGCACGAGGCACGCAAGGGGCTATTTCATCATAGTGGAGTCTTATGGGGGTGTTTTCAGCTGTCTTACCACAAAGACAGAATTGGCCTTTTCTGAGATGTGCACAGAAAAAAACAACAGCCAATGAATACAAGTTGCAGCAAGTGAAGTTTCAAATATATGTCAGGAAGAAATGTCTCAGTATGGGGAGCTCTGGATCAAAGGCCCAGAAAGCCTTTGGAATTTCCGTCCTTGCATATACTCAAAACCTGACTAGAAAAGGCCGTGAACAACCCAGTCTAACTTTAAATTTAAGCTTACCTGAGCAGTGGGTTGTGCTAGGTGACCTCCAGAGATTCCTTCCAGAATTAGTTATTCTGTGTTTGGACCCAAATTTTGAGAGATTTTTCTGCTTGCGTGAATGAGGCTTTATGAGCATAGACAATAAAGAAACACCAGAATTTTGGTGCATTTCTGTTACTGTCACTTCTTATTTATCCTTGTCTCTCACACACAATACACATACAGTTCTAGCTTATGCTGTAGTTTGACCATCCGGGGACCCTAATTTGGATCTTTTCTTTGATAAACTACTTGCTTTTGCAAAGTAAACTTAAATTATTTTTGAGATCTCAACTTTTGGTTAAGTTGGGTTGAATCTGGACAGTAGATTCAGAGTCACCAAGGAGAGCCCACTGCTTGGAGTACTACTGCGGTTGCATAAGGCTCATTTTCTTAAAGATATCAAGCAGGAAAATTAGTTAAGTAGGCTAAATAAGTGTACTCAGATGACTAAATTCTGGTCTAGATGTTTTGCCAAATATTTTCATCAAATACTTGCATCTCTTGTGTTCCATTTTGTCTCATTCAAGAATCACATCAAAAAAAACCACTGTAACTTCTTTTGCTAAAAGTCTTGGGAGCAGGAGCTAATGGCCAGCTCAACCACTGCCTGATCTCTTGGAAGGTATTTGCTAGGTAAAGTCTTTCTGGTATTTTATCCAGGAACAGCAAGAATTGAAATAGTGAAGTACACATCCAGTGAAATACATATAGTACATATACATCAAGTTCTAAGTTTGTCAGTCAGCCGCAGACATTTTGTTCCCACCTCAGTGGAATATTTCTTTCTTCCTTTACTTCATTTCCAGAAGAAACATTAAAATAAAAGTTATATGACACTATAAACATTCTTTTCAGTGAACAGAAACTGGTTTTAGATAAGGAAAAACTTAGCACCCGTTGAGCTTACCCTTCAGAGGGGAATCCGTTTCATCCGTCTACTGAAGTAACATGATCTTTTGTGAAAAAGGAAAACTTGATTATAGAGCTATCAAGCAGGGTGAAAAATATTGCATATACTTCCATTTTCCCTAACTCTTAGCTTTTATCACTTAAAATACACTGCATTTTTGCTTTTTATTTCCATAATCATAAACACCTCTTTGAGGGGGGAGGGAGGTCTGTTCTTCAGGAACCTTCCAAGCAAGATAATTTCTAGGAGGCTTGTTAAACTTTGCTTACTCATAAATTCTGACTCATTGCTAATCCTAGTTAAGCGCTAAAGGTGGAATTATTGTTCCTCTGTCATTCTTCCCCCAGTTGGGTTGATTTCACTGCAGTTTCAGAACTCCAGCCCTGAGCTTGTTTGCCTGCAAAGCTGTAGCTGTTCCAGCTTAACAGAAACACATGAAGATACAGCACAGATTAATAAAAGTAGCTTTTCTGCAGGCAGAGTTACATCACAAAGCTTGAGGGTCATGAAAAGTTACTTCTAAAATCTATGTTTTCGCTGTGCAATTTCTTCAGTCACTACCATGAGCCTCATGTTTCTGTTTGTCTCATATTTATTTTCATACTTTGAAAATTGTTACAACCGATTGATCTTTTCCACTAAGATGATAAAGCCTTAATGTAAAACCATGCAGCTGTTTGCACCCCTTCGTATGATGTCATGTATTATATTAGAGACCCTACAAAGAGCTTGAATTAAATGATCAGCCCTTATGCTTGTTGCTTGCTTATATATAGTATTGCTAAGCAAGTCTTTCTTCTCTCCTTCACTCCGAGATTCAAGGCTCAAGCTCTAATTCTCTGTATGATAATTTGTTGGAAGTGGAAGGAGGATGTTGTTTATTCCTTTTCTTTAATCTCTCACCAGAGAATTCAGTACATATATGGTGGTTTTCACTGTTTTTCATCAAATCATCTCTGTTCAAGATAACTCTATATGTCCAAATACCCTAGACAATTCTTTTGTGACTACTGCTGATAGACTTAGAGCAAAACGGACTTGGACTTTTTTCCCCCCTACAAGAAGTGGGAGATCAATATCATAAAGTGGAACCAGTTCTTAATGAATATGAAAGGAAGGAAAGCAGTGGCAGAAATACACTTCAAACTTGTTTCAACAGGAATGTATTGACCTTATCTGAATTACCCAGACTTATTGTCAGCTATTTCTCTCTCTCACTACTGTCAGATAAAAAACAAGGAATGCTTTGGGGTTTTTTGGCAAGAGGTTTTTTGTTTGTTGTTTTTGATTTTGGTTGTTTTTTGATCTGGGGGGGCATCCCATTTGCTTTACTTATTTCCCACTTTGTTTATCATCTTCTAGGTTTAAGTGTAATGACTCATTTATGTTTGGCATCCTTTCATGTATCAGAATTCTATTTATCACTGTAGAACATGGTATTGTTCTCAGAGAAACTTTTTAATCCCTTGCCCGCAGGTACAGGGAGTGTCTGCTGCTTTTGTTGAGAATGTCAGAAGTTTGCGGTTTTGTTTGTGATGGATTAGGGGAGCATGCTTACTTAGTTCTTCTCTATGGTCATGGAAAAATCTATGCATTTGTAATGTTACTGCCTCTGTTGAGAATTTATTGCTGTTAGAACAGCCTGCTTAGAAGGAGGCAAAAGCCTTGCTGTGCTAGAGCTTCACCCTTTATTATCTGCAGGTCACACACTCCAGGTTCAATGAATAGCCTTGTCTAGTTCAATCTGTGTTTATTCCTTGCTAACAGTAGGAATTCTTATGTACTGCCTTTTGTTTCAAGGAATATTGAGTGATTAATAATGAATGAATACCAAATTATATTTAACATTGTTATTAGGTCAGATAGATACAGGTTCAATAAAAACTCTTCTATATTTATTATAAAAACTTAGTGAATGTTACTGTGCTTTTAGCAGAAAGGCAATTTGAAGTAAAAAAATCTTGCTGCATACAGGCAAAACTTAATCTCTCCTATTAACTATGTATTAACACCTGTTTCCCATTCCTTATACACTCATATACCCGTTCCTTCCAAACATTTGGTACCGACAAGGCTTACCCTTTTATTAGGATAAGTTCATGTCAAACCTGAGCAGGTAGGTGAAATACAGATAAGGAAATATGGTAAAAAGAATAGAGTGGTGCTTTTTCTATGTAATCTTTCCAAATGATAACAAAATAATGAACTTATACCTTTTTAAGACTTCTTTCCTGGGCAGTGAGGGGAAAAATTAGCTTTTAGTATTTTCCAGAGAGGTTGCGCCGTTTCCATCCTTGGAGGTTTTCAAGACCTACATAGAAAAAGTCGTTGAGCGACTTGGTCTAAGTTCATAGCTGACCCTGCTTTGAGCAGGATGTTGCACTAGAGATCTCTCAAGGTCTCTTTCAGCCTAAATTATTCTGTGATTCTAATATATAAGTAGAATGTTTCTAAACTTCAAAGTTTCACCGTAAAGTTACACTCTAAGGTTTCAAAGAAACCGTAGAGTCTGGACTTGATCTGCTCTTTATCAGAACTGTTCTAATAGTTTCAGAGTAAACTGTACTATCTAAATGAAATCAAGAGTTTAGGAATTAAAAGCTTTAAGAGGAATTCCTAAAATTTATGGAATGAGAAGAGAGCATTACCAAGGAAGTCTAGAAGAGATTCAGTTGTATCCTAGAGAGTAGATGGGTATAACTGAATTTAGTACCCTTAGCACAAGAGTGATGTCTAAATCTGGCCCTCCTCTGCTTGCCATAAAAAGATAGGATTGTATCCTGCTGGCATGTTCTGCGGTTCACCTGAGTCTGCTGTAAGATTTTACTTCGTAGGTCCCTGAATGTTCTTCAAGCAAAAGATTCTGCATGGTGCTAGTGAGAAAGAGCCATTTTCACAGGAATGTCATCATTCCCCAGTCAGTTATGCTGGCTTACTCATTGTACAATTAAGCTGGATGTTTTACTAGATGTCATTTTAGCTTGGCCACAGTAGATTACTTTTGGAAACAGGCCATTGATGGTTAATGAAGATCATTGTGTATTCTAGCTGAGCTTCTACTGCAAAGAAGAGCCTCTAACTCGCAATTCCTTAAGAATAGCCATGAGTATAGTCCTAAGGATTTTCTATTCTGCTGGTTTTTATTGTAGTATATCCAAATCTAAGTAATTTTTCTGCGTGTTCTCTTTTTTAATGGATTGTGTTGCTGCAGTGACAGTCTTTTCTTGTCAGATTCTTCATGAGCTCTGTATTTATAGTTTGTTTTGAAACAAACTGGGTGCCGCCTAGGAGCTCGCTCTTTCTTCACAGTTTGGTCCCGTCTGTGACTTCTAAACTACATGAGATTGTCTGACTCTCCTAGAAGTGAGCTAACCCAAGAAAAGGAGTAGCTCTGGCATTAGAGTGTCAGAGCAAGAACTAAAGAAATGTTGTAACTAGAATGGGTATTTTACTGAGAGATGTGTTCTAAAATGCATCACTTGTTTAATTTCTACAACCTCCACAAGAAAAAATCTGGTTCTTTCCCAATCCATCAAGAAAAAAAAGCAGTTATAATTCACAGCAGAGCTTACCAAAATATTCTTTGTTCACCTTAATTACAAAAATTCATATATCTTAACCCAGGTTATATTGATATTTGGGTTGATGATAGAAAATGACTTTCAATTATCAAGACACTGTAATTGTTCAAAAGAATAAATGTTCATTTATTGTTGTTTATAGAAAATTCTGTTGTATAATTTATTTGCAGGTTTTTAATGCGAAAACAGCAGAGCTCTTAAGTCACCATCAAGTTGAAATACAGCAGAAATTCCCTAAAGAAGGGTATGAATTTTCTTTGGTTCTTTATTTGTTTGTGCACATTTTGGTAGAGCTTATGTCTCTTTCTCTATGAATGATCAAAACTGAAGTTGATTAATAATTATTAAGAACATAGTATCTGCTATAAAAGACTGTGTGGTAGAAAAAAATGGCATAAAAAACCCGACATTGGGTGTTTGGTATGTGCTCTTGAGTTACGTAAACTAAAAATACTTAGTGTTTGACTATTCATTAACGTATTTAAAGTTAGACTTTAAAGTTTAAGACTAAGGTTTAAACAAGACTGTTGTGAAAATACAACAAACTGTTTAAAAAGGGTTTGAAATTCATTACACCTTTTCTAGATATGTAAAGCATACTTAGTAGTTACCATTGTGTCAAAATGTTTGGCTGATTTTTTAGACTAGAATTTCTTTTTTTCCCTAAATGTTGTTTTTTTTTTTGTCTTTTTATTAACTACTGCTTACTGTTTGTTAAAGATGGGTGGAACAAGAGCCGAAGGAAATATTAAAGTCTGTCCATGAATGTGTGGAAAAGACCTGTGAGAAGTTGCAACAACTGAACATAGACATCACTAACATAAAAGGTATTCCTACTATTTAGGAGGGCTTTAACACACTCATGGTTGAGCAAATCAGATTCTCTAAGTTAATAAAAGAAAAGAGGGATCATGTGCTGGTCTCAAAAAAAAAAAAAGTGAAATTGGAATTGAAATCAGTTTATTTGGGAGGAATAATGAGAAAATAAGTCCTTCATGTATATTAGCAATGCAAAATACACAAAGTAATCTTAACCTAATCTTCCAAAAAACACAGAGACAAGTATGAATGAATAAATTCTGAAATTTAAATTAGGACTTATTGGGAAAAACTAGTTTCCCTGACAGTGTTTTTGCTGTCTCTGTGACTAAAAAAAAAAAAAAAAAAGGCATATTTAGCGTACATAGGTTAAGCAGCAAAAGTTGAATGATGAGTTTTTAGAAGTACTATTTTTAGATTGTAACATTAAAAAGTTGGAAGCTTTTTATTTCCCATTTACTTTCCTCTTCTCCTTACCTGTTCCTCCCTCATCTCCACCTCTCCCTTCCCTCCCTCACCCCCCAAAAGGGGAAAACAAACCTTCTGAAAAGGATACTTCTTTCTATTTTGTCCTGAAGCCATTGGAGTCAGCAATCAGAGAGAAACAACAGTGGTTTGGGACAAGACGACTGGAGAACCGCTTTATAATGCTATTGGTAACTATTATATTTTCTGAATATGTGATATCATAAAATGAGCATGTTGTAGAAAAATGTTTTCCTAGCTTCCTGTGTAGATCTCATTGTGGCCTAGCCTACTAACTACTTTGATTTTTTTGATATCTATGTCATAAGCTGTCTGCCTGTATATACCAGTGCAATTAAAAAAAATCCTATTCTGCTAAAATTATTACTTAATAGCTAATAAATCATTTTACCGGCTCTTAACCAAAAAAAAAGTTCCTGAGGGGTTTTGTACATCCCTGACATGTAATGAAGCTCTGACTTAAGCCCAATCACTTCCTTTTAAATGAAGAAGCTTACTAAATTTTCAGGATGATTTTGGTTTAACCTAAAGGAAAACCCTGTTAAGTAGGTTTAATGAATGCTTATTGATTTGGAGTTTTATATTTGCTACCTTGGCTTTTCAGAATATGTCAGCTGAGAAAGGGTAATTGTCTACATTTGCTATTTTAGGCCATGTCAAGTGCCAGATTTAGTTTAGCATAGTATCACTGAAAATCCAGAATTCTATATTCAAATATATGTTGTTAACAGCTTTATCTTAAGCCCAGCTGCACCTTGATAACTCTGACATAGTGTTCTAGTTCAAAGTTTTCATAGGAGTAGTAAATAAACAACCTGCTATTTGTTTTAACCTCTTAGTTTAATGACAGTCATCTGCTGTAAACAAAGTAGTATTAGTCATTTGCTTATGCCCTAATAGAGAAAAGTATATATCCTGTTAAGTGAAAAATCCTATTTTTTCTTTTGTTCTTTTAAATCAAATGAGCTTCTCTAACAATTTTTAATTTTTACAACTGTGAATTTAAAATACAATGGCCCTACAATATTCTTTCAACTACATGAAAAGCTAAAAATAGAGAGGAATTTACTGGCAAGAGCTCTAGTTTTGTAGAAGCAGCTTGTACATGTCACTTTTCACGTATTAAATCAGCTAATTTTATTCATGTTTTTAGTGTGGCTTGACCTGAGAACCCAGTCGACAGTTGAACGGCTTCTTAAAAGAATTCCAGGAAAAAACAAAGCCTTTTTTAAGGTAAGACATATTCCAGAACATTTAAGTATTAGCTGAACTCTTGTAGCTACAGTATATATATTTTGGAGATGTGTGCTTAAAATTTCACAAAACAAAGTTGTAGCTTCTAGTTCTTTCTTAGCTTGTCAAAAAAGTACATGCATAATACTATACACCAGTCTGAGACTAGAAAATGCTTATTTTTCTCAAAATGAGTGGTTAACGCTCCTTACATATCTCGCTAAAGAAGTTAAATGAGTAATCATTAGTGACTTAATAATGTGCTACTTATCCAATGACAAGTAAACATCACACACAAAAATTAGGAGCAAGTAGAAAAAAAAGTTTGGAAAATACTTTACTGATGTGAAATATATTAACCTTTCTCATCTTATACCTTAATATTGAAATTAATTGCAACCAGTCTGAGAACTGGAAGACTGTTTGTGAAGAGCAAATTACTTCTTTTTTCTTTTAATATGGGTGTATATACATACCAATTTGGAAAAGAAATGCTTGTGAAAAGGTTTCATAATTCTTTGCTTTATATTTTCCTTGATTGATTGTATAAATATTATTATTATTATATTTATATGTTCTCCTATAGGCAGGAAATGACTGTCAAAAAGCATATAAACTTATTTGATTTTTAAGTCTAGTAGAATACAAATTCCATCTTTGCTGTGTCACGCTGTTCATTTTTGTTGTCTTTACTTGCTGTCTAGTCATATGGAGATATCCTAGATAAGGCAGGACTTCTGCAAACAACTATTTCCACATAACTGGTCTTTGAACTGTATTAAGATCAGCTTTGATCTTTGTCCATTAATGCACCAGTCATTTGGTTTTGATATTTTCAGACCTGTGTATTGTGTGCTTAGTACTTATTTAAATAGCAAGCTTGTGTAATTTCTGAGGTTTGTGTCTTCAGTTTTTCACTTATTATCACCATTTTTATATATAACTACAGTATTCATGGAAAAAATACATGGTGTTTAAATGATTTTTTTTTTAATTTATCTTACAGTTTAAGACTGGTCTTCCGCTTAGCACTTATTTTAGTGCAGTGAAACTTCGATGGCTTTTGGATAATGTGGAAGAGATCAGGAAAGCAGTTGCTGATGGAAGAGCTATGTTTGGGACTATTGATTCATGGCTTATATGGGTATGTATTTGTGAATTTATTTTCACTCTTTTTAAAAAAAATTCCATATAAAGCAAATTCCTGTGCAGAGTACTATGACACACGATGCCTGCTGATCACAAAGTGATGTCAATACAAGCCACTAAAGAAATTTCATTAAAGTTCATTACAAGATGAACTTTCACTGTCCACGTATCACTGTTCTTTTTTTTTGTGTGTGTGTAGATGCTTATGTGTAGTTTACTGTAGTTGCTCTAAAATTTTGTTCATGCTTTTAGAAAAACCTTGGACTTTAGAAAGGTGTATTAGCCACTTTAGCAATATAAGAATCCACGAGGTGTTGCTATTACCTCTCTCACGCTTTTGTTCCACCCTTACCAGGTCTCTTTAGTTGTTGAAGAAATATTGGAGTACCCAGTTCCAAGCTGAAAGCTTTCTGAATTTAGAACTTTTTTTTGTAATTTTTTGAAATAAACCTATATCTTTTCTTGGTGAATACTGTTGATATTTTTTCTGTTCAGAGTTTGACAGGTGGAAAGAATGGAGGCGTTCACTGTACAGATGTAACCAATGCCAGTAGAACAATGTTGTTTAACATTCATTCCTTGGAATGGGATCCTGAGCTCTGCCAGTAAGTTCGGTTTTTCAGTCATACTGTTATTTAAGTAGATTCTATAAGTAATCTGTGAATAAATCCATTTAATAGTAAGAATCTCTTCTAGTCCAAGGTCAGCAATTACTATTGTATTTACTGTTAACATTAGTAATTAAGATTAATTGTTTTCAAGATGTCCAAATTACAACTGTCTGGATTAACTAAAAGTAGCAGATTTTTGCTGTTGGTGGAAAACTGGTTCATGGAAACAATGACATTTAGCCATTTCTTTATTCCTTTATTGAATTTGTAAGACAGTTACAATGATAATGTCTCTATTTTAAATGTAAACTTATTAACAACAATATCATAAAGATATTACTGGAAGAGGAATGACTTCCCACATGAAAGAGTTGTATATGTCTTCAAAATATTCAAATATATGCTGTTTTACTCCATAATGCAGTGTCATATACTGTAGCGAGTGGAAAAACACATAGTTATGCATTAAACCCTAGAAATCAAAGTTCCTTCTACAGATTTTTTTTCTTTAGAGCTTAAACGTATTTAAGAAAATAAGAGCAAAATGTTTTGTGATTTAGCACTGGCCATACCTATAAATTATTTTGTATTGTGTTCAGGTTCTTTGATATTCCTGTAGAAATACTCCCAAAAGTACGAAGCTCCTCTGAGATTTATGGCCTGATGGTAAGTTTTCTTGTGTGTGTGTGAATCTTGTAAAAATATAACTGTATCAATATAGATTTGACGGAATTTCCATAGATTGAGACTAATGGATTTTTCTAGACCAGTATTGATTTATGATTAGTATGTCATTTTCTTCTGTTGTATGATAATATGACTTTAAATATTTTTTTTTCTTCTTTTAAGTGTTACATAGACATAACAAGATGGGAGATTTTTTTTTATTAGGATAAATATTTTTTATTACAGTTACTTACCAATTTAGAAGCTACCCATCAGAATGCAATGTATAATCAGTAGATTAAAAGAATGAGATTGCTGTTATTAGAGCACAATATTTTTACTTCTTATACAATTGAAAAGTAGAGATGAAAGTTGCTGTGGAAGTCTTCGTGACCTAAGAAGACTGGACAAGACATATAATGTCTTATTTCCACATAACTGAAGGCAAGATTAGTCAGTTTCTGTGAAATGGGAAATCACGGGTGACACCTTAGATCGCATTCTTTTTAAAAAATAAACATCTCTTGCAATGTATATTTACATAGCACTTAGTAAAAAAAAATTTTGTATTATTGTGATGTCTTTTTAGTCAAACTGCTTCCAATGCAGCTCTGGACATTACTTATGACTAAATCATTAATTGTTATCATGGGGCTGAGTATTCAAGTTTACTTTGATGCAGCACCAACTCTTCTGATACAGTGGCATCTAATTTGTTAGCTTCAGAATCGGATAAACTGGATGTTGTCACATTACATTTTTTTTCCTGGTAGTTTGCCCTGCTATTTATTAAGAACATACAAGCATTTTATAATTAAGACTAGTTATGAGATTTTTATTTAAAATACAACTCTAACTTGCCTGAAATGTAATTAATTTTGTTAATCTATTCATGGACATGCCATTAGAAGTCATTGCTGACTTTTATTAATGTGAAGCCCAGACGAGAGTGAGTTGTATTAAGCTGAATAACTGAGGTAAATGGAAAAAGATGCTACCTGGCAACTGAACCAGAGTAACTGGTCACTTTAAATGTGAACTTCTGTTTCTCTTCCTCTTTCCTTCCATTTTTTTTTCTTTTTCTTCCTTTTGCTGACTGTAGAAAATCTGTCCTAGCCTGGTGAGTAGAGGCTTCCATTAGGCTGACCACCTATGTCTTATCCATTCTATTCAGATACTGTGCATTTCCATTGGTTAAAGGACTAGTAAAAGCACACTCTCTAGATGAACAAATTTGGCGGGTGTTTCCAAATCTGAGATATTAAAATTGGAGTTCATGACAAAGTTGTTTCTAAAATATAGTCCTGATGTATATGTTTGCCTTAATTGCAGGCTGTTGAATATTTTTTTTTTATAGTGAAGCAAAAAATACAGCTATTGGCTAATAAATGTTGGCTGTCTCATTTTATAAATGAGAAAAGCAGGCCATCCAGTCTACAAATATTGATTCTATTATAGTGAAACATCAGATTCATGCAGAGTTTTGTAGTGCATTTATAAACTCAGTTACCTTAAATCCAATTAATGAAAATGAGAATTAAAGAAAAAAAAAAGATTCATATTGGAAATGCACTTGCTTGGCTTCACCGAATTTTCACAATTGCGCAAAGAAACAATTTAAAGAAGTAAAAATTTTTAGGATATAAATTTCTTGTACGTATTGCAAGAACATAACTGAAAAACTGCATGGTAGTGTTTGGAAGAAATCCTATATGAGACTTAAAATGCTGTGTCTTAAAATGAGGCATCTGTCTTTGCTTAGTGTATCATCACAATCATATATTTTTCTAGTCACTTCACCATTTTGCACTTCTGCATTTTAGACTCGACACTGACTGCACAGTTTACACTGAACCTTGTTTTCTGTACACTATGATTTCAACAAAATTTATGTTAAGAACTGTTGAGGTGACGTAAAGTATACCTGTAAATTTCCCACTCTCTGTTTTTTAGTGTTTTAGGTATGAGCTGCATTAAGCTGAAGTCCAATGTACACCTGAACTGAACCATCTTGCTTACGTGACCCTTCTTTGTTTTCCTTTGAGCATTACAGTTTTAGCTTCTTTTTTTTGTTGCCTTAAATAGTATTCATTGAAAGCTAATTTGAAGCTTTTTTTTCTCTTTTTGCAAATCAGAAATCTGGAGCTTTGACAGGTGTACCAATTTCCGGGGTAAGTCCTACTTCAACTCAGATTTTAGCATGAGAACCTGATACTGCATGAACTAGAAAAAGCTTTAAGATGGGTCAATTCTGCTACATATTAAGTTAATGTTTTTTTACTTCATGCTAAACATGAAGTAAACTTTTGAAGTTGAATTATTAATTGACTGGATTCTTCATTATTAAGTTAAGGTCTGGCTGTGGAAATACAGCTAACAGCTCTACTGCTGATGTGTAATGCTGTTGGAAATACAGGATCTCTAAGTAAATGAGTAACATTACAAAATGGAAGCAAGCTCTGCTTTATATGTAAAGGGAGTTTAGTATATACATAATCCAGAAATGTTGGGCAGATTCTATTTATTTTTCCAATACAGCATGCATAAAGATAGTAAATTTTAATTTTGATTTCTTAAACTTGTTCACTGAAAGTAGCACGACACATTTCATTTACAGTTCTTACAAAGGGAAGAATAGTAAAAAGCACAGGTTGTCTCTCTACATTTTTTTATCACTTTCAATTACCCACGTGTTCCTAAAAGATTATAGTTAAATATATGTGTTCATGTACCTTTTTCATGCATGTGATTCTGTTTTCAGTGCTTGGGTGACCAGTCTGCAGCTCTTGTTGGGCAAATGTGTTTTCAAGATGGGCAGGCAAAAAATACGTAAGTTATTATGAAAGTTGTAAGATAAACAGTACGTCACTGTTCTGTTTTGAATTTAGTTTTATGTTCTCTTTCAAGATATCTGCCAAATGCTTTTGTAATTACCGCATAACTACAGCTCTACCTTTGGCTGTTTTGACCTACAAAGTAAACAGTGTCCTAAATTTTATATAAAATAGTGGAGATACTAAATTTAAATGGTTTGTGAGGCATATTTTGGAACAAAGTCACTGGGAGGAAATGTCTCTGTGTGATAGGAGGTTTTTTATTTTAAAATTCTTCAAAACATAGATTAAAACAGTTGCAGTATCATTTAAATTGTGACCTAAAGTTAAACAAATACAGGCCGTATGAGTTAGATTGCATAGACTTGAATGACAAAAAACCCACAGCGTTGCTAGATGGGAAAAGTTCGTTTCAGTTGCAGTCTTCTGTTTTTCTTCTGTGTCTAGCTCAGTGTGGAGAATTTTACATTGTTATTTTTCTACTTCTCAGACTCTTAGTGTCCCTTGTTTAAAATAGCTGATCGGTTAAATCAGGCAACTGGAGTAATCAAACATTCATTTGAGGAAAAGCTCTCTGCTTAAATTACTTTACTGTTCCATTTACAACCATGTGCTTAACTGAGCATGTAGGTACACACACAGTATTGGACTTCCACAGATTTAATTACACATTAATCTATACTTGTTGCCAATTAACCTTCACTTTATCTTTTATATTTATACACAAATTTAATGGTTAATGGCCTTCTATTTTAGTAAACCAAACATGGTTCTAAGTAATAATGTCATGATGTATTTTGATAATAAATACTTTATAACACAAGAGATTTTTTTTTTAAAATCCTGCTAAACCAAAAGGTAAAAGTGAGATTTTTTTTTTTTGACCTATTTGTGTTACTGCTTTACCCTTTTTCTCTCCAAATATAACTGAGGACTTTCTCAGTACTATTTTAAGTTATTAGTTTTCAGGGTATTAAAAAGGTAGGAAACTCATAATTTCCTGGAATAGGTTAGAGTGAACTATAAGTATTTTGTAGTCATTTTACTAGACTGTGTCCTTATATGTGTGCGTATGCACACATATATGTGGTCTTCAGATGAGAAACATGCCATTTTTTTAAATTTTTGAACAGAATATGTTTAAAGAAATCCCTCCTCTTTGTGACAGGAACAGTGTTTCTTAAATTTTCCCCTTTAAAAGCTTGAATTTAACATCGTGAAGTATTTATTTTATAAAGGACCTTTTGTAATCACCTTAAATTGAAGGAGGTAAACAGTGCCACCAAAGAGGAATTCACACTTAGTTTTCAACAGTATTTGCTCCTTGATCAAGTATTATACAAGAAATTACCAGAGAGGTGTGGGACTAGATTTTCCAGTGGCAGGCTGCTTTTAATCAGCTTTTTGAGGATGGCTTTATCATCAGTTAATGGTAACCTAACCTTCAAGGAGCAAAATGTGGTGTCCTGATTCTCCACAGGGAGTCACAGTTTCATGAATTGCAGTAACAGGTTATCCTTTAAACAACTTGGTTTTAACTTTCCCTTACTTTTTCGCTAGGTATGGAACAGGATGTTTCCTGCTGTGCAATACCGGTCAGAAGGTCAGTTGCATTTTTTTAGGTGTTCACGTTTTATTTACAATCTTTATTTAAGTTCTTGAGTGCAACTATATATTAGCCTTTCTTAAACTTATTAGCAACAGTTACATTGCTAGAAATAAGGAAAAGTGCATACCAAGATCTGAAAGAACACACAGTAATAATTAGTTCAAGGTGTTTTCAGTAAGACTTCATTTCCTAGCTTCTTAAATTTCCAAAAAGAACTTTTCATATCAAATTTGTTACTCTTTCCTTTTATGTTTCTTATTCTCACCCAGAAGTACTGAGTATTGTGTTACTTAACCACAAGCTTTTCTCCTTGGCTTGGCTATTTTATTTCTTCCCTTCATTTTCTCCCATTTTTTTCTTTGTAGTTGTAGTTGAATAAATCATGCAAAGGTTTGACTTATTTCTCATTCACATCTTTAAAAACCCCAATTCTTTGCTATAAGGAGGCTGGAAAGATCTGAGGCAGCTTGTGAAAATGAGAATTAACACCAGCGATCTGAGGGTTCTATCTTAGGTGTTTATTTAGAATGACTGATAATTTGCTCTGTTTAAACTTTTCATGGCTCTTTTTTTTTTTTTTTCCCAGTGAAGGTTTTGTCTCATGTTTATTATCACTTGAATATTTTTATTTAAATATATTTTGCCTCTGTTGATGATTTTCCTTTTCTTTTCCCTTGTCCTATTTAGTCTGTATTCTCAGAGCATGGTCTTCTAACCACAATAGCTTACAAACTGGGTAGAGACAAACCTGTTTGTTATGCACTAGAGGTAAGTCTAGGAATTTCTTCTTTCTTGTAGTGATACATGTTCTTGTTTACTTCTGTTTTCTAGTATTCTTAAGTTATCATCAGTTGCATGGAAATCAAAACAGCTTTGTGTTATAGCTTGTATGCCTCAAGGCTTATGTGTGGTTTTGGTTATCCCTATCTCCAATCTATATCATGTAATCTAGTAAAAATAGATCTACATTACATCATTTATATTTTCAGGGCATCATGGCTAAAACATTTTTTCTGTTACACAGTCTTCCAAATCCTTAATAAATGTTATAAATAAATAAAAAAGAAAAAAAGTTATACTAAAATTAGGCTTTAAAAAGAGGGGAAAAAGTACTAGTGTTTGAGTTATCCTCTCAAAATAAAAGGCATCACTAGATATCTTTGTTTTTTATTTCATTCTAATGAATTTTCCTTCCAACTTTCAAAAATCTGAACCAAATTTCTGTGACAAAAATTCTCTAACAATTGAACTTTTTTTACCCACTAAGACTTAGGTGCTTACTTCCAGAATGTGGTTCCTCAATTTTCCACACAACTCTGAGGGCGTCCAAAGTCTGTAGAAAATTGGATTTTTACTGTAACTTCAGGGTTCATTGTTCTAGACCTCTGCTTCTGAAGCACAGATCAGCTGAGCACCTGTTTGGCACCAGAGCTTCATTAGGATGAGTAGAATGATTATTACTCCATCTATGTTGCTTGGTGGGCTTGATCTAATTATTATTTTCAAAACATGCATACTGAGAGCCTATGTTTTTAATGTGAAACAGGCAAAGACAACACACAGGATTTTCTTCACTGGGCTTACAGTACTTTACTAGGATGTAGGAGGCTGTGTTCATTTCCTTTTCCTTCTCTAAGGAAAGTTGATCTTGCATTTGCCGTGTTCTGGCAAACTTTGGGGTTTTCGTTTTGTGCAAGTGTGTGTGAGTTTTGTTATATTTTTAACTCGTGTTCTTAAGGCAAGAACTAGAACTGTCTTGAGAGTGCTTTGTACTTGTGCATGCTGAAACACATGCATGTGTACTTCGCTTCTTCCTCATCTCCAGTCTTTCTCTGAACAGCTTCAACAGAAGATATTCAGTGTTCTTTCTCATGTATCCATGCTAGTATTATCTACAGTCTGCTGGTTGAGACACTTTTCAGAGATGCAAGAGATGTAATAAGACATTACAGAGATATAATAGCTAGCTAGTTAGAAAACACCCCTGTTCCTTCTAGCAATGGCTTTCAGTGAAAATACAATGCTGCTCCCATTTTACTTGAAGCCTGGTAGGTAGACTTGAGACTGTCTTGTAGAGAAGTCCATTTGGACTTTGGAGTGAGATGGGAGCTATGCCATTCATTTATGATGTGACGGAGCTATTCAGGGCCATTTCTTGAGGCAATAGAGGAATTTTGCTGGAAATGCAAGTGCCTAAATTTTCTGTCTGTCTGAGCATTTATGTTTAGACTCTAGACATAATCAGTCTTGTTTTTTTTAAATCAAAATATAAAAATCTTAGTTTGTTGGAAAAAGAAGGCTGAGGCTACTGGACCTCATGACTAAATTAGAGACAAGAAGACTGCTTAGGAAATGTCATGGTAACTCCCCTTCATGGAAAAAATCGTGCAATACGTACCTTTTCTACATGGAGCCTGCATAACAGGCTGCCATTTTTACATGGCAGTCTCCAGTTGCCAAGAAACTTGTGATTTGGTTGTGAGCATTCTTGGGAGTGCTTTAAGCTGTGACTGTAAGCCTGCAATTGGAGGCCGCAGCTACCCCTCCTCTCCAGTCTTGTAAAAAGGATAATGAAGCTACCAGTTGTTGTCTTCTAAAGTTGTAGTGATTTTGTTTCCTTCAGGGATCTGTTGCAATAGCTGGTGCTGTTGTTCGTTGGCTGAGGGACAATCTAGGTATCGTTAAGACTTCACAGGAAGTTGGTGAGTATTCATAATTTGCAGCTGTTCGTTTTTTTAAGTTTTCCAGTGTCTTGATGTCTCTAAAGAGGAATGAAAGTTCAAAATATTCAAATAAAGAAAAGATGGAAGATGTATATGTTTTGCAGTGTTTGATCAATTTGGTTTGCATCCATAAAATCAATGTTTATTAATGTATGTATTTCATACAGCATATCAATACAGTCTTTGAAACTCCTTCTCAGCTTTTTTCTATTGCAATCTGTACTTTTTAGTAGTTTTCCTAGCCAGAAAACTCAGGAAGATACTATACTTACAGTGTATTTCCTAGTTTCATACAATATTGAATTTTCCAGAGCAGAGTATTTAAGTGTCTATTACAAAAGCCAGAGCATATTTGATCCTAAACCTACATGTTCATCCCTGTCATAAATATGAAAACCTGAGGCCCCACACGTGCAACAATTTATCTAGAAGGTTTCACATCCATTGAGTTAGGGAGTTCAGTTTGCAAAGCTGCCTCTTAAAGGAATTGTGGAGGATGGTAATTTATTTTGGGTAAAAATACAGTAATCCTTTAGCTTTTGGGTAGCTGATGTCTTCTGCTTGAGCTGAACTGAAACAAGCTGCTGTGTGACATTATGAAAACTAGGAATATATCAAACTTGGAAAAAGGAGAAAATGTCAGAAGCATGCAAGTGTAACAGTTTGAAAGTGACTGATTTAATGAGATTTAGGATTAAAAAGCAATTCATTACGTATTTTTAATAATTTGATATCTTATTTAAAGGTGAAAAAATTTAGAATTCAAATATTATGTAAAACTTCAAAGATTAGGCAAATACTTAAAACATCAGTCTGTTTTTCTGTAAGAAAGCTTTGCAGATCATACAGAAGAATAGATAGTACTGTCACATGAATTAGCCAGCTGTAGAAACACTACAGTACCTCTTGGCTTCACAAGTTTGACTAGACCTTTGGAAGGTTTGAGTTTCAAGAACTTTAATCTTGTCAGTGTTGTTAAAATCATGTCGGACTTCGTCTTCTCTTACTGTTTTCCTGAACATATCCTTCCTTCTCCCTTCACTGCTTTTTTTGTGGAGTCTTTATGAAAGTACTATTTTTAAAAGAGTTTTTGAATAAGTTTTGCTACTTCTTTTCTCTATTGCTATGCTTCTCTGATCAATGCAACCAGAAAAAAATTTACAAAAGCAGAAAAAAATACTTTTTTATTATAGGAAGGAGCTGCACATTAGCAATAATTCCTTTGCAGTTCTAGCTGTTTTAATGTAACTTAAAAAATCACAAATGTTTTAATATTGGGAAGTTCAGATATCCAAAGTTATTTCTCAGATATTAAGAAACATAAGCTGGGAATTTAGACCTCAAAATCCATTTGAAATTAATGGGAATTTAGTTTTGAACTCCCTTTGGTCTCGATCCAGTTTCATTTGCTTGCCTTGACTTAAATGCAAGTAAGTTGTGACCTTTTGGACTGCTTTGATGGTTGCATTCTTTATCCACAGGATATCCTTTGAAAACCTCACAGAATCTAGGTCAGAATATTAAGTGCATTATTTTGGTTTTCAGGTTTGATATTTCATTTTACATTTCCCACAACTCCCTGTGCCCCATATTCCATTCATATTGTTGAAAATGGACAACTAGTTAATGAGGAACAGAGGGCCAGTTAGTTGTATTTTCTAATTGTGTGTGTCTTCATTATTTTTGTAGCTGCCTAACATATTCTGAGTGTTTTCTCTCTATAAATAATAACAGCTTTAAATGTCATATTAAGTGTTAGTAGAGTTGTGGAAAGCTAAGTGAAGACTGTTTGTGTGTGTGCATTAGAAAAACTGGCTGCTGAAGCGGGGACTTCTTATGGCTGCTACTTTGTGCCAGCATTTTCAGGACTGTATGCACCATACTGGGAACCCAGTGCAAGGGGGTAAGGATCTGACTAAATACTGCATTTGCAGGGAGATTTAATGATTTTACAAATACTATAATTAGTCCTTCCAGGTATGTGAAATTGGTTTTTTGTTTCTTTGATGTGTCTGGATACATCATTCTCTGCGGCAATTTCAAGCAACTACTGAGTTTCTCTTTTGTGTTTAATCTGTTCAAAACAGCAACAGCTACTGGGATAAAAAGAAGGATTAGGTAGCTCAGCTACTCACCTTCCTCTCTCCTGCTCCAAAAGAAAGGTGGCAGGGGCCAGGGAAAACATTTGGTCTCGGCTGTGCATTTCAGAGGACAAGATGGTTCTATCATTCTTGCCACTGCTGGGGCCAGCTTTTTTTCTTCACACATTTCTGTTTCTGAAAGGATCTTCATCTCACTAAGGAGAAAGAGGAGATCTTCATATCTGTGAGCTGTCAGACAACAAAAGTAGAAAGTGAAGAATTTAGTACTGATTAGGTTTTTTGAGATCAATTTCTCATGGCTGCTGCATTCAGTATCTTAAATGATACAGACTATTAATTCCTCCCCACATCTCCCTCCTTTTTTTCCCCCTTATGTCCAGCTTTCTTACCAGTTTATTAAACAATCATTTTTCCTCTCCTTCCAGTCCCTTTTGGAGTTAAGACTTAACTATTTTGTACTAATTAGAGCAACTAGTTCAAAGAATAATCTACTATTTGTCTTTTCTGCTATTATGAGCTTGACTACTATTGCTGGAATCACAACATGCCATGGGAGTCACAGAACCATAACAAATTGAAATACAAAATAACTTTCGTAAGTGAGAAAAGAATTCTTGAAGAATATCTAGTTCCCAAGATTTCAAGCAGTTGCATCTTTAGAATTTAGATGCTCGTTGTACGTGGGGAAAAAAAAAAATCTTTGAGTTTGATGTTTTTACAGTTTTTCCGATCATAGTGCTTAAATTTTAAATGTTAAAAGTTGAAATTATAACAAATAAAAATGTCCTTTAATGTCTTTGAAGTCTCATGTATCCAGCACCAAATATAGCAGCATTTCTGTGTAGTACACTACTTACTATTCCTCAGATGTTGAAACAGAATAAGAGGATGAGTATTTGTTCTGCAGTTCACAGTATATAGACAGAATTCAGCTTACTCATCGTTAGATGTAGCATGATTTCCATATCCAAAAATCTCTTTGAAGGTGCAGGAGCAACTAATGATCAGAATAGATCTGAAAACAATTTTAAGCATTTAGAGCACAGACCCAGTGAGGCTTTTCCTTAAGAACTGAAAGTACTAGAGAATTTATTAAGACTTTAAAGATCGGCAATGATTTTAAGCATTTAGAGCAGAGACCCAGTGAGGCTTTTCCTTAAAAACTGAAAGTACTAGAGAATTTATTAAGACTTTAAAGATCGGCAATACTATTTTTTAAAGAAAAATCAGCCTAAATCATACATTTCCTTTTCTTAAAGGAAGACTAGAATTTGTATGTGTTTGTGTATGTATGGCTGAATATGTATCCACCTGCATGCAGATTGTCAATAAAATTCTAATTTATGGCAATTGTTTAGATTGGACACTGAAAGCATGTTTGTGTGGAAAACAGGGATGAGAGAGTTTAGATTTAAGAGGAAAAAGCTTTTTAATATTAAAAAGCAGTCCTCATACAATGGAACTGAATGAGCTTTGAATTAGAAGGCCTAGCTCTAAAGTAATAGTGTGTGTTTGGTAAATAAGTTTGTCCTGACTGTTTGGTTTTTTTTTTTTCTCTTCAACAGTATTATCTGTGGCCTTACTCAGTTTACAAATAAAAACCACATCGCCTTTGCTGCACTAGAAGCGGTCTGCTTTCAAACACGAGAGGTAAGTGTCCTGACTGTTTGGTTTTTTTTTCTCTTCAACAGTATTATCTGTGGCCTTACTCAGTTTACAAATAAAAACCACATCGCCTTTGCTGCACTAGAAGCGGTCTGCTTTCAAACACGAGAGGTAAAGGCAGATTGACTCTTAAATTCATTGTAAATTAGTATGATAACAGGGACTGCAGCTCTTCAGGAAGAGAGAGGATTGAAAAGAGTTAATGAAGATTAATCATATGCTTTATATTGTACTTGGATGCTCTTCTTCTTTTTATCTGGTGCTAATGTTGAAAAATTAGTCCTGTGGGCCATATGTCTGCTTTTGAAACTGTGCTAATAGCTGTTGAGTCTTCAGAAAGTTGTGAAGGAGCTTAGAAGTAGCATATATCTCTAATTCTAGTACTAGAAGTCAGGGTAAAGTTGCAGGAACTGAACTGATAGTCTAGTTCATTGTCTTCTCCTCTCTTACCTTGTCCCTCTGCCCATCCATTTCCTCTCATGTGACAGCTCAATGAACTTTCTAGCAGAAAATTATCCCTCTTTTTGCTGGGCTATTTTTCTGCTGGATTAATGATCTCAGCTGCCTCACGGAGGACTGTAGCAAATGTCAGAACGAGAGACAGGTTATGTGGCTGGGAGTAAGTGAGAAGGGAATAAAGCTCTCAGACTGAGTGAGAGTGAAGTTAACTGAGGAGATCTAATATTTCTTCATACTTTAGTCAATGTGCTTTTCTCACAATGGCAGCAGTGCTTGATTAGGTTTCTGGACATGATTAAATTAACCGATTAAGTCCTAGTGACACAAATAAAATATATGTACATTTTTCAAAGATACATTGTTAGTTCTGTCTTGTCAGAAACAAAGTTCTTCTGTTTTAATTCCAGTTAAAATGGAAGTCTTTTGTATCCTTCAGCAGAACCCTCAAATTTCATGTTTGTTGGAGTTTTGTTTTATTGTGCCATCCAATCCTTCTAAGTTTCTGTTCCTGGTAATCTAAAAAGCTCCTTCCTTGTCGAGACAGTTGACACTTGTTTTTCCTTCCAGAAGGCATTTTGGAAAAATTTTTCAGTTGAAACAGCTGTACAATGCTGTTATTAGACCAAATTTATATACTTGGATACCTTGCACTTCATCCAATCTCAGTACAATAGAGATAGCAGCAGCATGATCACAATTTGGTTTGTTCCTTCACCCCTTCCTCATTTCCAGAATTCTTTCCATTTTTTTTATCTATACTGAGTACATAGTGTGATCCAACATGCTTTTGCACAGTGATAAACAAAGCCAGAGCCTCCAACAATTTGTGTGTATAAAGCTGAGATTATGAGACACTGCTAAAGTTCTGAATGGTAAAAAAGGCCAGTGAAATCAGCATAGACAAATGTGAAATGGTACATGTGAAGGAAATAAGTGGTGGGGTACTCCCAGGTAACTTTGCTGCTGTATTATGAATCCTCTTTTCCAGGTTGTTTCTAACATATTGAACAGTGTAGGCCCATAGACAGATACTGCCACCATGAAAACTGGCCTTTTACCTTCTAGTTTTTAACCACTATTTATCCTGTGGCAGTTCTTTTAGTTCCTTTAAAAATTCTCTGGTAAAGGACCTTGCTGACTTAATTTCTGGGAAGGGGTAGAGTCTATGGGACAACTCATCTCTATATAGTTTTTACTGCCTTACAAACCTAAAATTTTTTTGTTCTTAAAAAAAAAAAAAGAAATGTTGACTTTTCCCGGAAAGGATTGTACAACTGGGTACTTTGTGAACTACAGAACAGCACAGAATGAATTGAAGTTTTGTTCTTTTTTGTGGCATACATTGCTTTATCATTTAAAGCTGAGAAAAACACACCTCTTTTTTATTCAAATAAATTGAAAAATTATAAAGAGATTTTCATTCTGTACTAGTTAATTTCTAAGTTTGTCAACAAAAATTATGCACAGACCTTAAAAAATATAAATGAGACATTTAATTGATTGTTTTTACAAAATCCTAGAAAACCCACTATTCTGCATTTAATAGGTGCTTGTAGGGTAATGCCATGGTGTTATCAGTAGCTAAGGTTTAAGGCAAATCTTACATTTTTAGGAAACCCTCTAAAAAACATATTGATAGATACTGGTGAACTAAATGCCCCACTGTCAGTTAATTATCCCTTGTAAACACTTTAACACTTTTCATTTCTTTTCAGCTATCCTCTGTGCCCAAAAAAATAAAACATAATTTTACAAGAAATTACACTATGTTTATTTTTTCAGTCTGTGTCGTATAATGTAAAAATCTCATTTTTCAGTAACTAAGTGAAAATATTTTAAGAGGCTGCTTTTTCAAAGTGATTCAACATTCAGGAGTTCCTATTGAAGTGTCTTCTAGATTGACAGTTCAAATGTTTTAATTTTTCAGTTCTTTAATGTATCAAATTAGAGAAAGTATCTAGACAAACTGTAAGGAGCTAAAGGACTCCACTTAGTATTACTTCTTCCTTTGCTAGCTTTGATAAAAGTTGTAGTTGTCATCAGCTTTGTTTCAAAATTCTTCTCAGACCATGTAAGCGGCACATAGGCTAACTGTAGAGCATCAGAGGACAACCATTTCCTACACTAGGATTTCTGTAATAAATAGAGTGCATTTGCTGTGTGTTAAACAAAACTGTATTGTCACTACTTCTGTTTTGCCCTCTTGATGTACTGGGGAGGGCGGAAATAATTATCCACTTAGCAGTCTTCAACAAATGCTGAATTACCAGTATTTTACACTTAGAGGGTATTATGGATTTCTCTGCAATTAAATCATAACATATATTACTCTTACTAAAGATTTTAGATGCCATAAACAAGGACTGTGGGATACCACTGAGTCAGTTACAAGTAGACGGAGGAATGACCGCTAACAAAGTCCTCATGCAACTCCAATCAGACATTCTCTGTATTCCAGTAGGTAAGATGAAATTAAAAAACTTTGTAATTTTTTCTTTTAAATTATTTTCTTTTGAAACCTGAAAACAACATTGATTCGCAATGGCTAATGAGGGCAATTTGGATTATTTGCTTTGTTGCTGTTGCTGGTCTTTTACTACTACTTGAGAATGTTGGGTTTTTTTTCAGAAAAAGTTTTTCAGTCTTGCTTCCAGTTTTGAGATTCACAGAAGTCACTAAACTTATTGCTTGTGTTTAAATATTACAGCACTGTGATGGTAATGAACTTTAAAGTTGTCATACCAATTTCTAAACATCTAAGAATTTTTAAATTGGTGAAATTAATTCTCTTCTGCGATGTGTTGGCTCTGAGAATCTTGCTGAGAGATAAATCAGAACTTTGCACCTCCGCTGCTCATGTTTTGCTCTTGCTTTTCAGCAAAAAGCGGATACCCTTTTTTTCTATTCCCTTTGCCTGAACAGACGTTTGATTTCATTTACAATGTAAAAGAAGACCCACAAAACACATTATCTGTTCTGTTTCCTCTCACAGCAGCAATGAAGAAGGGAATAGAAGTCACAACAAAAGTGGGAATCTTGCAACCAGTTGTCTTAGCATGCATGACATGAAATACAAACCCAAATGGGGTTGTTCCTCTCTAAAGCCAATGAAAGTTTACAATACCATAATTCTGATCCAACAGCAATGCAGCCATTTTAGAAATGATCGTGTAATGCTTCTTTCACAGAAGCCCCCTAGAATGCTAAAAAGGTTTTTTAGCCTTTGAAGGATGTGTTTCAGTGTGCTAAAGCTCTTCAAAGACCTCACTTGAAACCTGGAGCATTTCAGTGTCAGTGGAAAGGGACCATCCTAAGACATGTTTTAACACCTCTAGCAGATCCCAGGTTGCTGACTATTGTAAGCTGTATGTTAGCATCCTCAAGGATGCAGTATATCACTGAATAACAAATAATCTTACCTAACATGCAACTTCTAGAAAATCATTTAGAAAAGCTTCATGTTGTCTCTTATGCATAAACATGAGACGCTTCAGTGGAAAGTTTTTGACTGGAGAGATACTATAGCTTGCCTTTAATAATACATAGTACACAAGGATCGTGCTATCAGTGCAGATGCACAATTAGCAGATGAAAGGATATGATCAATAAAATCAGATTTTAAAGGATCCACTGCCTGAAGCAGAGAAGCAGGCAGTTCTAGAATTAATCGAACAGATTTACGATTGACATCTTGGGGGTGGGATGGTCTTCTATAGCATCTGTGGAAGGCAAATAAGCTAGTAAGGTGTGTAGCCTCTTTTAAGACCTCTTTTCTAAATATAAATGCTTTTAATAACACAATATCTACAGCATGGGAACAAGACTGATAACTTAGCCAGCGATCACTGCTTTGAGGAGGGAGAGAGAAGACAAAAAAAAGTTAAAAAAAAACCAGGCCTACTCTAAGGAAACACATGGTTGAGGTCAGCAGCCCTGCTCATAGCATGAAAATAGCAATTGCATGATTCAGTCTTGAAGGATGTAGTGATCTGAGATATTTCAGACTTGGAAAACTCACAGGTGAACTTAGCCTCATAACTACGTGAATGGCAATAAGATGAGATTTGCATTTGGTAAACTTAAAGGAAGCATATAGCACTTGTAGAAAATATATATCATTCTAGATATATATATATAAATCTTACATATGTTGTCAGTGATTTTTCATTAAAAATCATTGTGACCTTCTCTGTGATTTACTTCAGTGAAGCCATCAATGCCTGAAACAACAGCTCTAGGAGCTGCTATGGCAGCAGGAGCTGCAGAAGGAGTTGGAATTTGGAGTCTGAATCCTGGAGACTTGACAGCAGTGACATGTGAAAGATTTGAACCACAGATCAACCCAGAGGGTAAAACCCTTTCTTAATATCTAAGAAGTTGCAAATTTAATATTTTATGTCCAACAAATCAGGTTTTTTCTTCCTCGCAGTCTTAACATGGTGATATAAAACCAGCTATATGTAAATATCCTCACAAATGTTGATGATCAGGTTTGTAGTATTTGTTTAGAGAAAAGTGCATTTCACTTGCTGTTTTGTCCATTTATTGGCTAGTAAGATCAGAAAACGGTTAAAACAACATAAATCCACAGGCGGATGTGTTGGGTTTTTTTTATTTCTTCTATTTGGCACTGGTCGTTGCAGTTAGAAGCTTTCCATTTATAGCAAGTAAAATTAAAGAAATCTTGAGAAAGATGTTTCCTAAAGGTCCTGTACATTGGTGAGTTTTCACAAATGTAAAAAGGACAGACTGACTGGTTTTGGAAGACTTTTATTTTGGCTTTAAAAAGCCTATATTAATTATTGGTTTTTAGCTAAATATCTTTTCATCAGTTGGTAAGTGCTTCTAAAGATGGAACACATGTGCTTACCATAATCCACGTGCAAGACAAATGAATTTTTGTCTTTTCAATTGTTTCTTAATTTTTGTACAGAAATTTGTCGTACTATTTTGATAAAAATTACTGCCATAATCCCTACTTCAGGACAGTGTTTTCAGCACTGAAGGGCTTCTACATGAATAAAAATTGCTTCATTTTGTCCTACTTGTAAATCTTCTTATTGGTGAACATGCAGAATATTGTTTTTAAGGTTTATTTCTCCTTCCTGTGCATAACTGTGGAGTATTGAGTTATTTTGTTTTGGGTTGGTAGGGGTTTTTTTGTGCATTCAAAACAGCATTTTATAGTACTTGTTCTGAGCAGACAAACTATATTGTGCAGAGTGGAAAGTTAATATTGTAGTCTTTGCTTCTTGAATACTTGTATTCACATGTACTGAGAGGCCTTTCTGTTTGCTGATTTCTCAATTTCAGAAAGTGAATTTCGCTATGCTAGATGGAAGAAAGCTGTGGTGAAATCTATGGGCTGGGAGACATCTGAAGCTCCTTCAAATGGTAAACCAGAAATTACTGCCGGTCAAATATTATTAATTAACTAGTTAGTCTAGGTGGTTAATCTTGAGTTTGGTGACCTTTTCTGTTCATACCATCTCTGGACTATTCCAATGATTTAAATTCACTACTTAAAACCACTGTCAAAATGACACAGGAATACAGATAAACAGGTCTTTCTCTTGAAAGGAAAGCACAAGCAATATCTTGTAGGGCTCTGAAAACAGGACATGAAATCAAGACTAAGTGCAGGTTTTGTAGAATAGCATTGGTTTACAAAAAAAAAAGTCTTACCTGGAAGAAGAGATACAGCACAATTCTAAGACAGTTCAGGGATTTCATAAACTTTCTTCTACTATGACCTCATGTTGCAAAAGCGAAAAGTTTCATCCTTGCTATATCTTGCCTTTATTATTTGCTGTATAGGAAGGAGAGATTGACACCTACATCAAAATCTGACCCACAAGGGCTAAGAGCAAGAAGTTATCATAAAGTGAAGAATTGCATAGACCTATTGCTCACAGACAGAGAATATATAAACACTTTTGAGGGGCTGAACAAGATCTTTCTTTTGAAGTAGAGGACTTTTTCATCTGTCAGTTTTAAATTAAATAAAACCTGCAGTCTTCTATGATCTATAATTTGAATTTATATTTCAGCACTATTTCAAGATAAGTTTTTAGTCTTGAATCATCCTACAAGACTTCATTAATAGGTTTTACCTTCATTTCATTTCTTATTTGCTGGAAAAACTATTAAAATTAAAAGTATTAAGCAAAGAATCCTCAAAATGTAAACCTCCTCACAATCCACAGTTGCAGTCCTCAAGCTACATAAAGTCTTTTACCTTTTAGTCTTGAATCATCCTACAAGATCATTAATAGGCTTTACCTTCATTTCATTTCTTATTTGTTGGAAAAACTATTAAAATTAAAAATATTAAGCAAAGAATCCTCAAAATATAAACCTCCTCACAATCCACAGCTGCAGTCCTCAAGCTACATAAAGTCTTTTACTTTATTCTTGAAAGCTGAAGCTAACATTTTCATTTTACCCACCTATATGTTGGTTTACGTAATTTATTTCATGCCATGGTTATACAAACAATTCTGTCAAGACAATTTGAAAGAGATATAAGTAACACAGCATGAGTAACAAGACTCAGTCAGTATTGTCCATTATGATTTAGTAGCCTCTCTGTTATGTATCCCAAAATCCCAAATGCTTGATGTATATCTTACTTATAGGCCTTTATTTCCTTTTGAAGGATAGGAAATTCTGCCTTGCAGATTGTAAAACTAGATCTTGTTTTTCAGCTCATGAGAAAAGGGATATGTTTATCAAAACTTACCCTCAGTGATTATCTGGTTTAACACTGCAGGGGGGGAATGTTCTTTGTCTCAGTTCTTGCTTTGAAACTTTGTCTTCTGCCTACTAGGAGTATTTAAGATTGAAGAATATTAGAAATGGGCTCAATCTAGATAGTGCTAACAGTGGTGGGGGGGAATGTTCTTTGTCTCAGTCCTTGCTTTGAAACTTTGTCTTCTGCCTGCTAGGAGTATTTAAGATTGAAGAATATGGGCTCAATCTAGATAGTGCTAACAGTGGAATTTGGATTTGAACTCTTATATTGAGAGCCTGTTTTAAATTATGTGGGGGTTATGCATAATATTTTTTATTTTTTCTGCAAATGTCACTACATTTGTTACTTTTGCTGTTCATATGATTTTTAACACATCTATTGCAATTTATAAATATATTTCTCTTTTGATTTGCTTGACTGGAAACACCCTCCCCTGGATGACATCAGGTGACACTAGTATCTTCTCTAGTCTGCCTTTGGGTTTTTTTATTATCAGTAGCATGATAATGTTAATCGGAGCAAAGTACGTCTCAGGTTAGTTATTATTTGAACTAGATCACTTTAAAAGCTATCTACACTAGTTTAAGTGTTGGGGGTTTTTGTATTCCATCTGTTTATTTTTAGCAAAAATGACTGATGCTTTTTGTTGTTCATGCACACGAGTGTTTGAGGGTGTGAATTAGACATACGGTGCCTAAGTGAACCAAGTGAATGCTGTCTTGAATTCATCCTCATGTGCCATGAAATTCGTAGTTGTTAGAGGCACATGAAACCTTGGACTCTCGCCTCCCTTTGTCTAGCTATGCAGACTCTACACCATTTATAAGAGGGATCTGAGTCGGAGCAGCCTAGCAGAGTTTTGCATTGCCTGCATTACAGTGTGCATTGCAGTTAGAGTAAGGTTCCATCCTTTATCCTGTAATTCTTCTCAAAATGTTTAAAATTATTTTGAAGATCTTGCTTAAAGAAAGTGAAGACTTTTCTTTTGTTCCTGAAAGGCCTCGTGCATTCCTTTCATTTTTCTGGTTCCCTTGGAACTATTATATGGTCAGAAAACTTCATCTACTAAATCTATAGAATATTCTTTTTGTACTTTGCTCTTGATGGATAAGTGAATTAATTTTGTATAAAGAGAAGAGACCCTAAAAGGCCTATCTACAAAACTGGGGAAAGGGACTGTGTGCATATGCAATGAAGATGCATCTTCAACCTTTAGTATATGTTTTATTTTAAAAGAAAGTTCTTAATATGGATGACGGTGTTAGTTACTTATGCCAGAAGTAAAACATTTCATTAAGATATTCTTATGGTAAGAAACAGAAGTATAAATGGTGATATCATTTGTTCTTTGTTGTTCTTTTTCATAATTTCATTCCAAAGGAAATATTTTACAGAACAGCCATTATTGCCACTTAGTAAGCTTTTTATGGGGATGGTTGTTCAGTTTTCTTTATTTTGGTTTTGGCAGGATGGGTGGGGGGTATTAATTAAACAGACAATTGAGGACTCTAGCATGCTCCTCTGATGATGTGTTTGTATTTTGTTTATACTCACTCAGCCTGCATTAACTATTCAATTGTAATTTTCCTTGCATGGAAGAGACTGACTGAGCTTGTAGGAGAATGAAAATCAAACTAAACAAATGCTAGGCAAAAATCAAGCTGAGCAAATGGATTGATGTTGATTTACTAACTCTGTAACGTATCTGTGAATGAGAACAATTTTGATTATGAAGTATAAAATAAAACCAGCTGTGAATAAGTGGGTAAATTTTTAACAAGCTGAACTAAGCAATTTGAATATTAATTCCAGGTCAGGTTCTTCACCACATGGATGATACCTGAAATAATAAGAAGATCAATGATAAGTGGGTAGATAAGCAACTTAAATTCTGGGTGTATTGCTTTTTAAAAATAACTAATCAGTAACCTGCGTATAAATATCTAAACTTGCAGTGCTGGAACTCATTAAAAAAATGATTTTTTTCTCCCTTCCCTAAGCTTGTCAGTGCTTTTCTGACCCATAAGTGGAAAACATATTCATCTCAATTCACTTTGGATTCAGAACCCATTTTTGCCCTTGTTTTCAGATAACAGTAACTATTGATATAGTAACTGTAACTATATATATATATATATATATATACACACACCAATATAGTTACTTTATATACCAGGATGTTGGTATATTATTTACATGGTATGCTTGGGGACAGGAGAACTTGCAAGAAATTTCCAGCTTTTATTTGTTTTAAAAACAATGATGTCTAAAGAGGAATAGCATCAGTGATGATATGTACAGGTTGCAGTTTTGCTTAGCTGTGTGTTAGGATAGAACATGATATACAGAATTTGTGTTGCTGATTGGAGCAAGGCTGCTTCCCCTTTACCTTTTTGCTTTTAAAAGGCGGAACTAGCTGACCAGACATTCCTTCTACTTCAGTACAGGAACTCCATTAATTCATTTGTTACATTTTATCTTTTAATGAAACACTGGAACTCCAACGCAGTCATCAGTATAGTAGGTTTGAGGATTGAATCTACTGAGGATTGAATTCATCCTTCATGTGCTGAAACAGCAGTAAGTCTTGCATGACAACAGTGCTGTTGTTGAACGTGTCTCTGTAGGGCAGGGCCATGGTTTTACAACTACTGAAATGTGAAGGAAAAATCTGCTGTGGCAGAATAGAGAACACTAACGTGGCAAAAACCCGTTCACAGAACTGTTAAACTAATTGCCTTTTCATGCAGCACCTGATGACTGAATATGAACAACAATAGTGTATTTCATGTTATAATTTCATAATTTTGTCAAAGTCAAGTCAATTTCTTTTACCTTATTTTATGATCTTCATTCTTCTTCTCTCCCAGGGGAGAAAGGGACAATATTTAAGTTTATTTCACTATCAAAGCAAGTTGTGTGCAGCAACTGGAATCTTATGCTAAGATTCTGTTATGTTTTTCACACTAGTTCTGGAAATGGACATCTGAGAGATTTCAACATATTCTGTAGCTGTACTTTTTTGGGGGGTGGAAGTTAACTGAAAGTGATACAGTATTTTATTAGACTCAAATTTAAAGAAAGCCTCTGCATGCTTTGACTTTCACAGAGTAAGCTCTCAGTGCTGATAGTATTACTATATTTTTCCTCCTTAAATATCCTTTGGGTTTTTTTTAAAGATTCTGATTTTCCTTTTTAATTTCTTGTGTTGTGATGGTTACTGCCAAATTGCATACTAATATAGGGATCACTATGCAGTTCTGCAAGTTAATTGCAATAATATTTCCCAAATTTCTGAAAGCTGGGCTCATATTTAGAAAAAAAAAGCTTAGAGTATGTTGCTTCAATTCCTCTACTTGTTAAAAATTTACCCATCTTAATAGTGTGGTCTCTTCAGTTGACCCACACACTTAAGTGCTGGCTTATCTGGTGTCACAAGATATATCTAATTCATAACTGTATTAATTGAAAACAAAAGATGGTTATACTGAGTTCCTCTTATAGCTCAGTTGTGTAATAGTGTTATGAATGTTTTAGAGTAAATTCTTTGTCACTAATGCACATTTTTTCTCATTTAAGGTGCTGATAAATGAAACTACTTAGTGAACTCTCTGGATGCAGCTGATTTTTTTGTTTCATTTTGGTTTGTTGTCTGAAGAGGTTCCACCACCAATGTGATTAGACTACTTGTGTGACTAAATCCATTCTTGAAGCTGTCTGTTGCCAGTCCCTGAGTCTTCAGTCCTTCATTACTCTGTCCCCTTCCTCATCAACTCCAACTGCACTAGAGGCTCTTGCATGGACCATCTCACATCACCCTTTTAAATGTCACAAGCCCTAGCTTTGTTTGAGAGAGTTGGTATGACAAAACCCTTCAGCTTCTGAAGTAATGATGTCAGATGTTTAGCTACCCTTTCCAGGGTTTTGGTACTTTATACAACACACTGCAGAAAGTTAATGATGCACTATAGAACTTTGTAAACATCTTACAATTCTTCCAGCTGCTGTGAATTGCCTTTCATATGTCTATGGTTGCCAAAGATGTTTTACTGTAGTGGCCACTGGTCTGAAACAATGGTACAAACCTTTTAAACACTAGCTCAAAATCTATTATCAGTAGCACACATTGCCACTGGTTTGGCAATGAGGAGGTTGCTGATATGGTCTACAGAGCACTGCTGAGATGATCAATTACAAAGTTAACTTGTTTGGTTTGGCTTCTAGCGTATGTAGTCAGTTTACCCATTGTAAGTATTTAAGACACTAAGTTGTGTGAGAGAGGAGTAGGTGATAGATGTTTTGGCTAAGGCCATGTTTCATGTTCTTGTGCTTTTCTATTAGTTTGGAAAGACAAACTTGATACAGCGAGCTATTGACAGGACAGCTTCTTGGTCCTCAGCAACTGATAACTCTTAAAACTGATCTGTACAATGCACTTTTCTTGACCAATACTGCATATATTGTGTCATCCTGCTTAAGGATATTTGTTAAAGTTTTGAAAGTTGAAGCTACCTTAGTTTTCCTTAAAGAGGGTCCACTCCAAACTAAATATCAGTGCTTTAGTTCTTGATGTCATTTAGTATATCTCAGGGACCAAAATCTCCCTTTCAGTTTCCATGTCCATAGTTTTAACAGCAAGTTGTCACAAAATATGCTGGGACAACCCAAAACCCTGGCTTGGAAGAGTAAGCACTTGGCATCTGAAACGGGCCACTAGAATTCACAGGCAACTTGCACGACAACTGAGTTGCATCCACTTTGAAACTTTTTGTTCTCCACAGGTAAAGGAGTGAGGCAATAATCTTATCTTCAGCTTTCCGTTTTGTACCAACAGCGTGACAAATGCCAGCCTTATTGGTTGGGTCAGGGAAAACATGTGCTTGTATGGTGTCACTAGATCAATATACAATCTTATCTTCAGCTTTCCGTTACAGCATGACAAATGCCAGCTTTATTGGTTGGGTCAGGGAAAACGTGTGCTTGTATGGTGTCACTAGATCAATATAGAATGATATAGCAAGGTTAAACGTGGGAACAACACGGAGAATTTCAAAGATGTGTTTAAATGCACTAGGAGTTAAAGGGAGCTGGTTTTTGTGTGCGTTTGTTCTTAAAGGTTTTTGTCTTTAAAAAAGTAGTCTTTAGCAAAGTTTGGTTTTCTTCGTTAAACTATGATTACAGGCTTAGTTTTTAAAAGGTGTTAAATATGTGTGTGTCTGAAGCAATGGATTGCACAGAAGTTCAGGTCTGTACAATGTATTTAATATCGAATGCGTATTAATTGCCTTTTTATTGTCAAGTGCAATGACCTTTGAAAATGTGACTTTTAGTTAAGAAGTTAGAGAAGGAACATTTTTCGTCCTGTGATTGCATGTATAAATTCAACAGAAGGGATTTTTGTGCACAGGTGAAAATATAACATCATTATCAATCAAATCCCAAATATCCTATAAGTACTCAAATGTGAGGTGTGACAACAAAAATTTCTGGGTTTTCCAGTTTGTATTGGGAAGGTGAAGAAAGAGCGAAAAATGAACACCGACCCATAGAACAATCCTTATATTCCTTACTTTTACTGGGAGCTGTTGCCGATCCCCCCTTACCCCAAGGAAGAGGAATAGCAGCAGCCTTTGGAGCACACAGGGCAAGGGCAGCACACGCCTCCAACACTGGACTTCTGAGTACGACTTCTTGCCAAAATCTCTAAAGCACTGAACCTGGGAACGATTAAAGTCGAAATGTTGCCTTTGCCAGTGGGAGAAAGGTAGCACATAAGAAGTAGGAGGGGGATTTTTTGCTGCTTTTCTGACTTATCTTTTACTGGGAAACACAGTTCCTATTACTTTTTCACTGAGTAAAAAATCATTATTTTATTTTCAATTGCTGTTGCAAATATTTTTTAAGAATTTCACATCACTGTTAACTTTCTACCAACATAGTTGAAATATATTGTAAACTGCGTGTTGGGGGGGAGGGGACAAACTGTTGAAAGTTGGCTTTTTGTGAAGCTGTGATTTATTTTTTCTATAAATTACCAGATTTATAAATTCTTACTTAAGAAATGCATTAACTTGGTATTAAAATACCATAAATAAATTGATGTAAGCTGTCAGTTTATTCTTACACATTATCTTTCAGACACATTTTCATTGATTTTTTTATTTTACATGAAGCAGTATCATGCACAGATGCATATTAAACAGAGCGCCCTCTTTAAGTGTCACAGACACAGGCTTTGACTTGCTCGTGTATACGGCTCAAGTATATGGATTCATCGAATTGTCTAGGTTGGAAGGGACCTTTCAGATCATCGTGTGCTGCTTTTCAGTGACATAATCAGTTTCAAGGACTGGATTAGAAATTACATTGCCTCAAGTTCCTCCATATTCAGCAGAAAACAGAGGTAAAATGATGGAAAGGAACACGGTTGCAATGCAGGTTTGATCAGAAGGTCTCGACCAATGTTGCTTGGAGTCGAACAGTTTTTGCTCTTATGCCACGGTCTGGTAATTGCTACAGATTTAAAAGCCATTATGAGTTGGGGGAAGCAACGTTCACGGAACAGAAAACACGGCCGGGGGGCACTAGGCAGGAGCGTGAGGTGTTTCTGTCGTTTTTAGAAAGAAGCGTCACGGAACAGAAAACACGCTGGGGGGCACTAGGCAGGAGCATGAGGTGTTTCTGTCGTTTTTAGAAAGAAGCAGCGGGGGCATGTCCCTGTGAGGAGGGTACCTGCGTGCAGTGTGCCTGCCGGGCGCCTGTTCTGTCTCCATGTGGCTCCCCGTTGTATCGTAGGCATCTAGCACTGCATAAGAATACCAAGGATACAGCCTTCATCCATAGGCTCTACAAAACCTTTAGTGCCCTATATCGAAATCAGCTGTGTGAGTCAGAAACACCCCCACTCTCCACCCTCCCATGAGAAAAAGACATTTAAATATCATACCAGCGCAGGAACCTTAGGTAACAGGTTGTTACTCAACATCAGACTTATCCCTCTGCTCGTGAGACTTTGAAGTCTTCCTTTCACACATCAAAATTACAGCCTTGCCCTTCGCTGCGCTGCACAAGAGCATACTCACATTTCATGATTCATCAAGCTGGAATATTACGAGATAGGAACTTCATTAACGTAATTAGTACCAGAAAATTGTATGTGTACAGAATTGTTCAATGTAAGCTAATACAATGTCTACTCTATTATTGGAACATTATACAAAGAAGCTGCTTAATATCGGTATCAGCACCCAAGCCATAATCTGGTCATCTAAAGAATCCGAGGTCTGTAGCTATTGGAATGCTGTCCCATTAAGAGCTGTAACATAAGCCCGGTATGGGGTGTTTTTTTAATTGTTATAATTGACTGCCATTTATTTAAGTAGTAGTCATCAGTCCTGGAGATAAGGACAGGCAAATGAGTAGCAGTCCTTTAAAGCCCGGAAATGGCACAAGAACATTGCTGCTGATTTTCCTATGCTGTCCAGAGGGACCTCGACAGGCTGGAGAAATGGGCTGACAGGAACCTCCTGAAGTTCAAGAAGGGGAAGTGTCAAGTCTTGCACCTGGGGAAGAACAACCCCGTGCACCAGGACATGCTGGGGGCCAACCCACTGGGAAACAGCATTGCAGGAAAGGTCCTGGTGGGCACCACATTGACCATGAAGCAGCAATTGCAAGAAAGAAGTCCAACAGCACCCTGGGCTGCACCAAGCAGAGCACCACCAGCAGGTCAAGGGAGGTGATCCGTCCCCTGTAATCAGCCCTAGTGAGACACATCTGGAGTGCTGGTCCAGTGTGAGAGAGACACGGACACACCGGATTGAGCCCTGTGACAGGCTACAAAGATGGTTAAAGGATTGGAGCATCTGTCATATGGGAGAGTCTGTGAGATCTGGGACCACTCAGCTTGGAGAGAGCTCAGGTATAAACACCTGATGCAGGGCATAAAGGCGATGGAGCCAGACCCTTCTCAGTGGTGCCCTATGACAGGACGAGAGGCAATGGGCACAAACTGAAACACAGGAAAATTCATTCAAACAAAACAATTTTTTACCTCAAGGGTGGTCACACACATGGGAGAAGGTTACTTAGAGAAGTTGTGGAGTCCCCGTCCTTCAAGATGCTCAAAACCCAATGGGACACAGCCCTGCTTTCACTGACCCTGCTCTGAGCAGGAGGTTGGACCAGACGATCAGAAGTGCCCTCCTGCCTCTGCCGGTCTGTGAGTCTGTGATGAGGTCAGTCACAGCTTGTCTCCAGCACAGGCTGAAGGCTTGAGCCACCTAATAATAAAGGCCAGGGGAAAGGAAATGCTGGTTTATTTGGACAAAACTGATGGGAGACCTTATTGCCCTCTACAACTACCTGAAAGGAGGTTGTAGAGAGGTGGGGGTCGGTCTCTTCTCTCAAGTCACAGGTGACAGGACGAGAGGAAATGGCCTCAAGTTGCGCCAGGGGAGGTTCAGGTTGGATATTAGGAAAAATTTTTTCACTGAAAGGGTTATCAGACATTGGAATGGGCTGCCCAGGGAGGTGGTTGAGGCACCATCCCTGGAGGTGTTCAGAAGACGGGTTGATGTAGTGCTGGGAGATATGGTTTAGTGATGCTGTTGCTTTTTGTTTGTTGTGTGGGTGTCTATTTTTGTCAGTCAGGTTGACGGTTGGACAAGATGATCTTTAAGGTCCCTTCCAACCTAGAAGATTCTGTGATTTTGTCCCAGAGTGCTATAAATCCACTTTGTATGAGTTGGTTTTCACCCACTGTTGTATTTCAACATTATTCAGCTGGAGTGATTACTGTGTTACCCCATCTATACACTTGTTTTGGAAGAGTCAGCCCTATTGTGTGGGCTTGTTATCTCCCTTGTTTTAGTTCTGAGAGATAATCTTTTAAGCAGTTTCTGGTGGGGGCTTAAACAGAATAACTGGTTTTCAGGTTTGTCATTGCTTCAGTCTAATACTTCATTTTTCACAGGGAATTATGCTGTCAGGTGCTTCAAAGTAGCCCAAAAAGCAAGCATGGGATAACGTGCTTCCAAAGAGACCGCTGTTAAATTGTAGTCAGCAAAACCTAAATATGTGGTTTTGTTAAATTTTTGTGATGGAAGGCATTGATCTGGGAGTCGCTTCTTTTTGTCTGTAGTATTTTTTTCTTTAAATCCATGGGCTGCTGATGTGAGGGTTCCACCTCTGACTGCCCTTGAAAGTACACTCAATCCAGTTGGAAGGGTCTCCTGCATCATTGCTTTCAGTTCTGCAGGGACAGAGCTCTCTGGGAACCGAAGAGCCAGCAGGTCTGGCTTCCCCATCACCTCACACCCTTGCCAGGTCTTGTGCAACGAGGCAAAGAGCTTGCAGACAGGAGAGCTTTGGGGATCAGTTGTCACCGTCTAGAACAAGTGTTTTCCCTCCCAGCTTTAAAGCCACTGGAGTTGTCTCCTATTTGTTTTGGCAACAGGATGGGTTGCCAAACAGCTCAGCAGCGCCCACATTCCCTGTGCTACTTCATCAACAGCTTAGGGAGTTTTGAGTGTATCAGTTCAGCTACGGGGTTTGTTTGCTGAGTTTTCTGGCTACATCAGTCCTCTCCGTCTCCTTTGCCTGTGTTTGTCTTGCAGGTGAGCAGGTTACTGGAAACCTGCCCTAGAGCTTACTGGTGATACAGAGGGGCTCAAGATTCATTGGTGTTCATGAGCACAGAAATCCCTTCTGTATTACGACTCCAGAGTCAGTTTGCACCTGAGAGGATGCATAACACAAATATCAATTCCCACCCTGCGCGATGTTTTAGTATCAACATCACCTTCTTCCACAAATACTATAGCCGACTGCTGATACGTTATGAAGGGAAAACTTAAACTTTTACTTGAATTTACTAGGTAAATGGCTGCGCTCTCTATCTGCTTATAACTAAAATCTAACTCCAAGTCTTTTGTGGACAGTGTTTTCTGGAAATGAATGTGCTAGTGCTGCTTGTCAACCATGCTTTTTCAGGGAGAATTGACTTTTCAGCAGAAGAAACTTCTTTAACAAGAAGAAAAGCTTCTAGAGCTCTCACAATCCAAGTACCAGAGGCATCAGATATTCTCCGAGTTTTTTGCTCTTGTTTTAAGGAATAAGGGGAAAAGGGATGGGGGGCGTGACCTACCTGAAACGTGCAAGAACCCTGTCTTCATCATGAAGCACAACACAAGATGATAACTTTAGTATTGTTTCCTATGTAGTGATTGTTATGTCTCAGTTAAACTTACACATATTATTAAGTCTCTTTAAGACACTTCCCCCCAGGAATTAGGTTCATATTACCAACGCAAGCTATTCTAATTTGGACTCTAGTTAGTCTTCAACAAGGTGCAAAACACTTCACATGGGAGACGATGCCTCCATTCAATGACCCTCTGATATGTAAGCCCTAAAATAAACAAATGGCACCTTACCTTGGTTTGTGTTCCAGCTCATGGTGGACTTCCAACTCAAGAGTTACGAAGGGCTGTCATACCCAGCAATAGATTTCAGATGCTGCCCTGGTTTCTTTGGTTGGTACCAGTCTTCCCATTTGACTGCTGTTATTACACCAACAAACAAGCTCGTACGATGCAAGGTTTGTCAAACTTCTAGGCGTTAAGTAATGGTAAGTAATAAGTAAAATTCACATTAATTAAATTAATTAATTAAATTAAACATATTATAATAGTGCTGAAAGATTTTATTTGCTAACCTCGAAATAGGTTATTTGTTTATTCATGAGTGTGTGAAATCCCTAGTCCCAATTGATGTGCAAATGAGGCACGTTTTATACTGGAACATGCAGGTATGGTTTTAGTATTTGATGCGTGAGGTAAACACTTAGGAAAGGTAGAAAAAAAAGCATGCCAGAATTTTAGCAGTTCAGAACCCAGCGTAACACATTAGCAGATAAATATAACAAGGAACAGGGCAGTTGAAGGTCATAACAGTAGGATGATACTGGTTTACAGAATACCCTTGAACATCTGAAATGGTTGGAAGACACTGTTACAGCTTCATTAAAAAAAAATAAATCAGTTATTCCCACTTGCTTTTGAAAGTAGCATCTGTTGAAGCTGTCACAGCAGCATTTGGCACAGTATGCTCAAAATGAAAATGTTGAAATTGCAATTTAAATATTTATGCAAAATCATGAGTCACAGCTGGACTACCTTACAATAGAAACAAAGATAACATCAGCATATGAGCGGTTCATTTACACACTGTAAATCGGTACTGCCCAACTAGTTTGCAGTTGAATGTGTAGTGCTAAACACATATGAGGAAACATAGTGAGGTCTTTCATAATATAATAAAAACTAAGAGGTGTAGTAATTCTTGTTTACAGAAGTTCCCCTAAGGTTGCCAATGTTATATATTTTCACCCAAGAAGTCATGAAGTTCCAGTCCCAATGTCACACATGGATCTAATAGCCCATATCCACAAAGTAGCCATAAAGTATAATTAGGAAATTTGCTTCTCTCTATGGATATTTAATCTTGCCTAGACTTTGAAATGAACCTGGTGGTCCATAGTGAAGAAAATGGATGTAAGTAGGATCCGCGTCTCTTTTTTTTCAATTTTATTTTGAAATTAGAATGTTTTTAGTGCATAAGGCATGGGTTCTCATTATTGTGATGCTTGAAATTACACTGAACTACAACCTTTCCACAGGCACATCCAAGATACAGAATCACAGAATGGTAGGAGTTGAAAGGGACCTTCAGAGATCATCTAATCCATCCCCCTGCCAAAGCAGGTTCACCCAGAGCAGGTTGGACAGGAACACATCCCGGCAGGTTTTGAATACTCCAGAGAAGGAGAACCCACAGCCTCTCTGGGCAGCCTGTTCCAGTGCTCTGTTACCCACAGAGTAAAGAAGTTTTTCTTCATGTTGAGATGGAACTTCCTGTGTTCCAATTTGCCCCGTTTGCCCCTTGTCCTGTCACTGAGCACCGCTGAAAGGAGTCTGGTCACATCCTCTTGAAACCCACTCTTTACATATTCATAAGCATTGATGAGATCCCCCCTCAGTCTTCTCCAGGCTAAAAAGACCCAGCTCTCTCAATCTTTCCTCATAAGAGAGGTACTCCTGTCTGCTGATCATCTTTGTAGCCCTCCGCTGGACTCTCTTCAATAGTTCCTTGTCTGTATGGCAGCACAGCTTTCTGCTGGTTCAACCACTCCTCTCAGTTTTATGTCATCAGCAAACTTGCTGAGGGTACACGAACCTGGTGGTCCATAGTGAAGAAAATGGATGTAAGTAGGATCCGCGTCTCTTTTTTTTCAATTTTATTTTGAAATTAGAATGTTTTTAGTGCATAAGGCATGGGTTCTCATTATTGTGATGCTTGAAATTACACTGAACTACAACCTTTCCACAGGCACATCCAAGATACAGAATCACAGAATGGTAGGAGTTGAAAGGGACCTTCAGAGATCATCTAATCCATCCCCCTGCCAAAGCAGGTTCACCCAGAGCAGGTTGGACAGGAACACATCCCGGCAGGTTTTGAATACTCCAGAGAAGGAGAACCCACAGCCTCTCTGGGCAGCCTGTTCCAGTGCTCTGTTACCCACAGAGTAAAGAAGTTTTTCTTCATGTTGAGATGGAACTTCCTGTGTTCCAATTTGCCCCGTTTGCCCCTTGTCCTGTCACTGAGCACCGCTGAAAGGAGTCTGGTCACATCCTCTTGAAACCCACTCTTTACATATTCATAAGCATTGATGAGATCCCCCCTCAGTCTTCTCCAGGCTAAAAAGACCCAGCTCTCTCAATCTTTCCTCATAAGAGAGGTACTCCTGTCTGCTGATCATCTTTGTAGCCCTCCGCTGGACTCTCTTCAATAGTTCCTTGTCTGTATGGCAGCACAGCTTTCTGCTGGTTCAACCACTCCTCTCAGTTTTATGTCATCAGCAAACTTGCTGAGGGTACACTCTGTCCTCTCAAGGTTGTTGATGAATATGTTGAATAAGACTGGACCCAGTACTGACCCGTGGGTAGCACCTCTAGTTACAGGCCTCTGACTGGACTCTGCACTGCTGATCACAACCCTCTGAGCTCTGCCATTCAGCCAGTTCTCAATCCACCTCACTGTCCACTCATCTAACCAATGCTTCCCAAGCTCACCTATGGGGATGTTATGAGACAGTGCCAAAAGCCTTGCTGAAATCGAGGCAGTCAATGTCCACTACTCTCCCCTCTTCTACCCAGCCAGTCATGCCATCAGAGAAGGCTATCAGATTGGTCAAGAGTGATCCCCCCTTGCTTAATCTATGTTGACCACTCCCAATAACTTTTTCCTCTACATGCATAGAGATAACATCCAGAATGAGCTGCTCCATCACCTTTCCAGGGATGTCTTTCCTAAAAAGTACATAGCTATGACAGCATTCCAGTCATATGAGCTATCCCACCACATCTCTGCAGTGCAATGATATCATGGCCCTGTGACCGCACACAGATCTCTTGTTCTTCCTGCTTATTCCCCATGCTGTGTATGGTGGTGTACATATCTCCCTGTCTCTTTTCTGGCCCTGAAAAAAACCTGAAACATTTTATATCCATTCAGAAGGCTGCTACCAGCTGTTGGCTTATTATTTTGGGTCTGTTTATCTATTCCATCGCTTTGAGTCTGGACTCCATGTCAGTAAAAGCATTCCCGTTTCAGAACAGGTTTCTCCATCTGTTCCCTCACCCTCCTTCTCTAGTGATATAGTGTCTTAGGGCACATGTAATCATGTGTCTAGATGCCAGGCAACACTGTGCTTTAAAGATACCCTCTTCAGACCATATACTTCTTACCCATCTTTATAGACCTAATCCTTCTTCTCGCATCTTGACAGGTGCCCATGTAGCTACAGTCCAAAAGAAAGCACTATGGAGAGGGCTGAAGTCCACACATTGGGTGTTTTTTGGGATTCAGGATAGTACTTTTAAGGGGTTTTCTGGATCTGGTTTACACCATGACAAGAACAGACTACTGCTTCTGGAAAACAGCATTCAGGAGAGGAAAAAAGAAAAGGATTGGATGCACTGAATACTTGCATTTACATCAATTCAAACACTCCCTCTCCATCCCAACTTCTGTGCTGAAGTCACCAGCCCGACCCTTTGACAGCTGAGGTGTGCTACCCCTGGGTATAAGTATATATATATTTAAGAGTATAAGGATATTTTGCTTGGTTGAGATCTTAGTACCCACATACATTAGACATAGCAGGGATGTTGTGCTTTTAATGGTCTCATTGGCATTTTATGTGGGGACTGATCTAAAATGTCTGTATTACCACAGCAAAATTGTTTTACTGCTATCTTCTTTCTCTCCATTAAGAAATGCTTTTCCAGACATAACCTTGGCATCTTGGGCTTGAACTAAACTAGACTGTTATCAGAGCAATTTTAATGGCTTGTTTTTCAGGCCAAGTCACATAATGCTTCTAATTTAAACAAAGCAGAATAAATATAGCCTATTTGAAAGTATTCTTTCTTCAGTGATGACAAAGTTTTAAAGAATATGAAAAAGAAATTAATATTAAGAGTTTAAAAAAACCCAACAAAGTCTTCAAGTGATGGTATCACTTCATTTAGTTATGGGCACAGGTAAGATTGATTGATTCCCCCAGCCCACTTTGTTCCTTAGCTTGACCTTTGCTAGCATTCCATATGGTGGAAATTTTCCAAAGAACAAGAAATCAGATTTGTCACAACTGTCATTTTCCTACCAGAGCAGATGTTAAGGAAATGTGGTCCTAATTATAAAAATAGAGCTCCTATTTGATCAGCCGAGTAACTAGACATTGCTGGCTCTATGCATGGGACTCTTATTATTTAAGCAAAGCATGTTTTGTACTCAAGGGCCACTTGCACAGATATTTATTATGTTATTTATTATGTTTATTTTCAACAAACATACGTTTCTTCTACTTCTTTGACATTTTCATCATTTTCTGGTACCACTTAGGTGGTATTAAATTAATGCCACAAATTACTTGAGAGAAAATTATAAATAATTATGTAGTTTATAAACAACTGCAACACAAAAAAAGAAACTTCTGTATGGTTATGGTAAGTTCTACTTTAAATCTGAAACATTTGACTGATCAAAAGTTTAAAGGATAAATTGTTTTTCCTAACAAAGGAGCAGAGAATTGTTTTAGCTTTCTTAATTACATTTCACCTTTGCTGAAAAGCATGGGCTGTTTATAATTTAAAAAAAGACACTTGTTGACTGTGTTAATTTCTCAGGAAAGCTATTCTAATTTTAAATTAAAGGTGCTCACTTGACAGTGTGGCGAACAGAAGCCCTTTGTTTACTCAGAAGATAAGCCATGTACAGACAGCTGGCCAAGTCTTACTCTCTTACCCTTGTTACGCCACACACACAAGCAGATTCTTGTTGCCAGTTAAACCTGGACCATCTCTTTGGGCATTAGAATGTCCACAGACACCATACTTTGTCCTTGTATAGCTACTTGTCTATCAAATACTGAAGGAGTTTCTAGCTCCACTGTCAGTAGGTGGGCAAACAACCCCCAAGGACACCTGTCTTCTGTCTGTAACCTGTGGCTGAATCAGTCAGGTAACAGCTTGGTGTTCTGGATTCCATTAAATCATCTTCTTTCCTTTATTTTTCTTCTCTTTATTCACTGGCTGGTTTGTTGTGGGCACCCTCTATGTGTCCAAATGGCTCAAAGTAAGACTCAAATCCAACTAGCTGTTTCTTAACACTTGTGCTAGGTGATTGCAGTGTGGAAAACATCACTCAGTTATTCATTATTCTGCTGTATTTCTGTTTTAAAAATACCATGTTGAGTATCCTAGTTGAGATGAAAAAGGGAAGAGTGTCTTAACTCTGGCTAATTACATGTGAAATCACCCTCTCTATGATGTCTATAATTGTACAGAAATTTTAGCCTAACTCTAAACCCATCAAGATCAGCCTCCTGAGCTTCATCCCATCACCCCTATTAGGTGCCTGGAAGTCCCCTGGGAGCACAGAGCCAGCCCTGGGGGGCAAAACCATGCTTCCATGCCATGTAGTAGCATGACAAACCACACGCACCAGCTCCATAACTCCCTCCAGCTGTGAGGCAGTAAAAGGATTCTCACCTCGGTTATTCATTACATCTGACAGTGTGGTGTTCTCCTTCCTTCCCTTAAAAGCCAAGCAGATGAGATGAAGCCACCCTTGTGGAGAACGGCAGGAGGAAGTGGATGCTGTGGGAAGCAGTCAGCAGGCAGGATCTGACCTGACCTCCATCACTTCGTTGCTCACCAGGGCTGTCTTCTCCACCCCTTCATGTCTGGCCATCACAGCAGGAGGACCAGCAGCTTACCCTGAACTCACGCCCAACATGCAGCAAGAGGTGATTCTTCTTGGGGCAATTTGGGGACTTTGATGACTAATTCTGGACCTTCAAATACAGCTAGGTACTGTGCTTGCAATAGGACTACTCAATTCACCCAGGGTCACACCAGGACTCTGGGATGCTTTCACTCAGGGCCATCACTCTCAAGTGGCAGGACCTAGAGAGATATACGCTGTTTGATCAATGACCAAGGTCCTTAACCAGGGTGGCAGCCAAGGGCAGCTCCCACTCAGCCATTCACATCATGTCAGCTTTACCCAGGTGACATTTACAAACCCGCTCGGGGATTCTTGACAAAAATAGAACCAATTTAAAAATGCAGAGTACCGTAATTGCATGTATTTATCAAATTTATCAAGTAAATTGTGTAAAGGAGATTGATTTAAAGCACTACAAAAGTTTTAATTAAAATTTATTTCAGTAGGTAAAAGGAGTCCATCATATTTTATAATTAAATCTTGGCAAAAGGACTTTAATGGAAAATGCCAGTGCGTCAATTGCATTAATTGTGTAATGCTACTCAGCATGGCTTTCTCTGCTGTTTCACTGATGGAGTAGGAAGGAGAAGAATAAAAATACCATGCCGAAACCTCTCTGCACAAGAGTGGCTATTAGTCACTTCAAACTCTCTTTCCTGTTTAATAGAATGCATTACCTTAACTTCCAGAGGAAGAAAGTAATATCCTCAGTGGTGAAAAACAGCTGGATATCATTAACAGCTTGAAAGTGAAGGCGGTGCTTTCATCATTTCCACTTTCCCTTCCTTCCCTCCTCCCTAAGGCATTTTCCCTGTTCTAACTTAACTGACCCCAAATTACAGCTTTCTGGCAAAACGAAGCTGGATTTTCTGAGTTTTCCTTCTATATCGTCGAGCACCTGATCCCTTTATATACAGGGCAGGGAAAGGGAAGCAGCAGCTCCCCTTCAATCTCTCTTTAATGCCTCCTGTTTCATGCACACTTCATACAAGGTTGGCATCATTTATTTCTAGGCAGAGAGCCTGGCTTCATGCAGGTAGCCCTGTGTTGGAGTAACCTGCCATCCACCCACCCCCACCAGAGGTGCAGGGGAAGAAGGTGGCTGTGGTGGAGCAGGTGGCCATCCCAGTCCAGCTGCAGTGGGGCCCGTGGGGATGGCTGAGCTCCAGGGCTCTGGGCTACCAGGGCACACTGCCAGATGCCCTCCAGCCCACACCCCTCTTCTTCCTGGCAGGCAGTCTTTTCATCCAATCTCAAGAACGGCCAAAAAAACACCCCCGGCAAATCCAAGGGGATATATTCCTCTGTTAATCCCAAATCTGTTCCTGTGTCTTCCCTCCTGTGCTCTGTTGGCAGCAGTAAGGACAAATAGTAGTGGGTTTCATGTGGTCCAGCCTTTCTCCCTGCTGTTTTTCAGTCTTTGTTTTTGCACATCAAGAAAGTCTGATGGCCTCTGAGAAACAAGGGGGAGAAAAAAGGGCTCTGCCTTTTGCAACAGCTGCCGTTTGTTGCTCTCCCCAGGAAAGAGACGTTGTCAGGCAAAGAGGGGTTTCCTTGGGGCAGTCCAACATATGAAGAACAGATTTTGCAGGATTAGCTCCAGTGGGAGCCAAAGTGCCATTACATGTATATCATCTGGGAAAGGTCACAAAGCTCAAACAGAAGGATTGTCAGCTTGCTTTTTTTTTGTTCCTGCATATAGCCAGGATCCAGTATTATCTGGATATTAGATCCAGTATTACACTAAAGATGAACTTAGCTGTTCTGCAGTACTCCTACGCTTGATGCACACAGTTTTCCCCTGATTATTGCTCATCCATTTGGCAACAGGGGACTCCGCTGCTCTTTATTCATGATTTAGGAAGAGCCCCAGTGTCAGTCCCAGTTCCTTTTAACTGGCGAGGAAAGTCATGACATCTCATCACTGCCCCAGGGACCGTGTGTTTACCAAATGGAGGGAGATGTATACCCTAAGGGGTAGGGGCAATATACAGGATTTATTCCCCTCCTCCAAGGGACTACAATCGGTTTTCTGGCCATCAATTCTTTGCTTTTCCTCTTTCTCCCTCCCTAGGGATCACTTTTCCACCTAGTGGGGTTGCCATTGTTAACTATTTTAATACAAGTTTCACAGTATTTAGAGATGTGGATTATAATTATTACTTGCAGGCATGGTTTCTTATGTATATACATATTTTAAAGCTTCTAGTTTTCACCTTTTCAATCTTTTCTCTCTCTCTCAAGATAAATAAAATAAAAATAATTCTATTTTTTACAAATCATGTAGTGTTTAAGTTGTTGGACTTGGCAGCATATTTCTGTCACTGGACTTCAAAAAACAGCTTAGGTAGAAGGTGTGTTGGGTCTACTAGTTTCTCTTCTCTTTATTACTATGTGCCTTTTATTTTTTCTCTGTGTAGAGCAGTGTGAGTATGTCAGGAATACTGTACTTGAAGTTTATTATTTTTCCATTACCTCCCTTTCTCAAAAGTGAAACTTACTCCATAGTGCTTCATAAAGTTGTAATATGTTAATTAGCTGATTTTTATTTTCCTAATTCCCTATTTTTAATTGAATGGTATTTTCTACTTTTTAGGATTTACTCTGTAACATGATGAATAATTGTCTCAATTGTAGTCTGATATTTTTTTCTCATGGCAGGTTTATTATCAGAATTCAGGAAGTTCACAGGCTACTCTAAACTCAAAATACTGCCTGAGTAGGTGGATGAATATGCAAAATTCTTGTAATAATTGTGCTTTCCAGACTGCATTGTGGGACTTGTATTATTTATATTGTACTACAGCTCTATTACATATTAACTCTGACGACCCATCAGCTCCAGATTAAGTTTGAGCAGGAGTGCTTGTTTCTTTGCACGATCATTTTAGTTTCAAAACAACCTTTATTCTCTTTCTGCTACTCCCGATGGGGATAATGAGCAGTGCTTATGTAAAAGACCCCACAGGCAGTTAAAAACGCAGAACTCAATTGCTGGTAAGAAACAATTTTTGATGAGAGCATTGCTATTGCAAACCATGATTAGTCATTTCAAATCAGCCAAGTGGTGTTTCCATAGCTCCTCCAGGATATATATTATGTAGAGGGCTGTTGATTGGGTTTCTAAATATCTGTGGGTCTGATCAGGTCTTATTTCACATTAGTAACATCTTCAAAAACTTAAACTTCATCAGAGAGAGCAGGAAGAAAGTTTAGGGATGTGCACATATGCCTACGCGTTGGCTGGACTGTAACTACATCTGAAGGGATGGTTTACTCCAGCGGTTACCAAGACCATGAATTGGGATCAAGAGAAGACATGATGCTTTCTCCTAATTTTCTTCAGTAGAAGGAGTAGTTAGCCAGTGCCCAAGGACATCTTTTTTATCCTTTCACATAATTAAGTGCAAATAATAGGAATAAAAGAGACTTGAATGTTCACTGGGCTTTTTAGTAGCTCAAGGGAAGCTGTTGCAGGAAAATTCCGTGCAATGGCCGCTGGCACAAGACTTGCTGTGTGCCTTGCTCAGTGTAGGGGTCATGCCTGGGCTGCCAGAGACTTGGGGAACTGGTGACCTCAGCTGACTCCTGCAGCACTTCCCATCACTCAGCAACATTTTTCCAGGTGTCCTACAGATGTCATTAGGCTGAGGAGAGCAGGCGGTGGAGGTGTCACCATTTACCTTGGGAGTGTTGGTGGAGCAGTGCTGCGGGCTGCTAGTGAGAGGACGATGATGATTTGATGACTATGAGATGAAGAAGAAGCAGTCAGTCCCGTGTTCCAGTTGCCCTTTCTGCCTGACATAGACCTCTCACAGCAGCCATGCACACATGATTTACCCTGCTCCTCCCCAAGAACAAGCCTCAAACAACTGCTACAAATTCTGCTCATAACAGGCAATACTTTTGTTCTTGTATTAACTCACACAGGGAAACTTTTCAACCCATCTTAAAGCAGCATTTATTTCAATGCTTGCTATATACTTAATAAACGCAATGAGGAAGGATGTGTACTTCGATTTTAAGAAAAGGAAAGATATTGCCTTTAAATTCTATAAGATATGTCAGTGCTTTCCAGACAATCTGTAAGATCCTTTCACCCAGCACTGAAACGTGGCTGTGTCTTTTCTGTGGAATGAAGCTGGAATTTAAAATGAATGCATCAATTTGCTGGCATTTGCTGGCATCTCCCTTTGAAATTGCAAGGAGCATATAGCTCAGGATGCTGGGGTAGCAGTAAATGCTGTATCTTTCATTTGAAATTGGTACCAATCTTTGATACTTTTTCACATAAACCCCAAAATGAACATCTGAAGTGCAAAACATAGTCTGTACACTGAGAGGGTTTCTTTTTCCTTTCTTTTTAGGCTAATTTATATAAGTATTTAAGAGGTGAAGTATAAAAATTAGAGCAGATACCACAATAAGTCTTCATGAGTTGTGGATACACGGCACCTTGATTTTGCAACAGTAATCAAAACTATTGATGCATGTTGCCATCTGATAGCTTAAAAGCCTCATAAAAAAACCAATGAAGGAATAGTTTACCACTATTTTATTTATAACTGAAACATGATTTAAGATTAATAAGTATCTGCAAATCAGAAGATGTCTAGTCATGACTTCTGTGTTTCTTCTTGTGCTTTTCCCATCTTTTAGTGGAAGGGGAGGAAGGGATTTTAGTTTCCACTGACAGTGCATTTCTTCTTTGTCTTTTCAGGACAGGCAAATGAAAAAAAAAAAATAAAATACCCAGGACAAGACACTGGATGTAATATCTGCAATCCAGAGAAATGTCTCCACTCAGAAAGGGTGTTTAACTCTATTTTAATGTTATCTTCAGCATCAGTGAGAAAGAAGTAGGTGTGTGCTTCCAGAATAAGAAATCAACTTTGAAAAATTTGCATGCTTAATCCTTCTCCCCAGGAGGGGCAGGAGGTCTGGGTTCCTTGGTAAATGAGAATGATGAATAAGCAGGTCAAATACAGCAGTCTTTTTAAAAGATTGTCCTTTTAGGAGAGTTAGTAAAATAGAAAAACTTTAAGTATGGAATATCTTGGTGTGTATCACAGACAGAATTACCTGAAGCAAAATGAAATCAGTCAATGTAAGGACAGGACAGTAAAACTGGAATAAGAATTTTTCACTTAAAAAAAAAAAAAGTTTTAAAAAGTAATAAATGTTTCATTGCCTTAAATTCTAAAAAGAGTTTAATCAATAATGGGAAAGGTACCAAAAAATTCTGTAACTCAGTATTGATTTTTATGTTATATTTATCCTTTAAAGGTACTAGCAGGTCATTACTGAATTAGATAGAAAAACTCTGAAAAGTTAAGGACTTTTACCACCCTCAAAAGCCACATATTTGTTACTCAAGGTCACAGAGACTGTTTATTTTTGGAAAACCATTAGTTCCACATAGTATGAGAGGAAGAACTGTCCCAGCTACAAGACAACAAACCTTAAGTTTCTGTTACTGTCTGTGGGGGTTCATATGTAGTCCTTTACATTTGAAAAGAAAGGTTTGGGTTTTTTTTTTCTACCCTAATATGATAATTTATTAAGTTTTATTATTTCAGCTTTTCAGTTGATCATTACCCAACATTGCACCATTAGCTGGTTTGTGACTCTTATTATTACAATTTTGTGTTAAACCTGTGCCTTATGTTCAACTTTTACATGTTGAACTCCTGTATAAATAATTCTGGACTAACTAGAAAACAAAAGTGTTGCAAAAGAAAACGAGCTTATCAAATACCCATCTGATATCTAAAAATGTCCCCCTGCCTGAAGGAAAATTCATAACCTCTACATTTGGGTGTGCTCTTTTAGGGCTTGAACCATTCACTGGTTGGTTTCCCATATGGACCCCTGAGCCCAAGGACAACATGCAGCCTTGTTATAACAGTAGTTGTGTGGTTAATCCTTGTGAGACTGATGGTTCTGCACTAGGAATTGAATCCTGCTGGTTTACTCTTCCAAAAGACAATGTTCTTGGATGAGGGCATCATATTCTTGAACAAAAACATACTAAAAGGTCTTGAAACTACACTGTGGAAGGTACGTTCTTTTGCAGCTATGTCATGCCCCCAGTTTAGGTACTCTGAAGTTTCACAGCTCTGACCCTGTTGCCTTGGGCTGTATTCAGCACAGAAAGTCACCACCAAAGCACAGGTGGGATCTTCAGCAATCTGAGTTACCATCTGGACCTGCCCCTTGTTCCCCTGCAGAGGGGCAATGTAGTGAGCAGAGTGAGGTGGACCATGGGGGTCCTTACTTAGCTGGACACCAAAGTAGCTAAGTAAAGCGGAGTTAATGTTCATATATTTGAAATTTTCTTTGTGGGTTTTTTTTCCCTATTTTTAAAAACAAGTTGTTTTGGTAGCCTTTTAAACACATTTACTTGAGTTTCTTTATTGCTTCAAGGCACAGAAATATTTAACATCATGAATTTAGGAGTTCTGGACAACACAGGCAGTACTTTAATATAATAACAAACCTGTAGCTAGGAAATAAGTGTGGTAGATGACAAGGCTAGCCTCTGGAAGGACAAGAGTCTAAGCAGCTTTATTCCTAGTGGTACTGGCAGTTCAGATATATCTTCATTTCCGGGGATGTTAAAGTTGGGACATACTGTCTTTACTTCATCCATTGATTTGTCTAAGCCAAAACATTTTACAACTGTGCAATGCTTATTTGACCACTTATCTATATAAGGTTGCCAGCCAGCCTTCTGTTTAATTACACTTTAAATGTAAATACATGCTTCTTTATTCAGAAAAAAAAATAAAACCCCCTTTTCTATTTCAATAGCTCATGTGCACTTCAGTGCAAGGTTTTCATTTCCCTGTCTGCTTTATGACTCACTTTTTCTTATAGTTATGCTCTTTGATTTATTTTTTTTCTATTGCTTCATGGAGAAAAAGGTATCTTCTGTGAATATTAGACACTGAGTAGGACATAAAGAACAAAGAAATCCCCAAATTAAGCCTTCTATCTAGTTCTGTTTTACAACTTCATTTCAGTTTTTTCTTTAATAACCTACCAACATCATGATAAACTGCTCCAGATAACCTTTTTTCCTCAATAGAGTTTAAATGCTTGCATTGGGGGAAAAAATTAATTGTTTAGGGAATTTTAAAGGGAATGTAAGCCTTGACATTTCATATTAAATTTCCTAGAAATGCTGACTCCATGAATGAGATGCAGAGGAATGTGCTAGGAAGGGTTGTGTAGCACTGTGGTGGGCCAGACCCCTGGCACTACTGGGCTGTACCTGATAAGGTACCAGGAAATAGCTCCACCTGGATCCTGCAAATAAAGCAAGACTAAATTGGCTAAGTTAATTCTGTGCTATTTTGGGGAGTTGTGATGATTACAGCAAGTAAAATATAAACCTGCCATCAGTGGTTTACTCCATATCGGTTCTTCTTTTTACCAGGTAAAAGATGATCGGGGTGTTAAAAATAGCATGGTATCTATAATTTATTCAGTTGTTTTTATTTTAGGTTTTGGTGGCCCAGTTAATAGTAATGAAATACAGTGTATAGGCTTTATTTATGGAAAAATAACTTTCCCTGCAGATAAGGAGCTATGAAAAGGGCTTTGTGCTGAGTTTCTACTTTAGTAATTCTATAAACTGCAGTAAAAGAAAGAGAGTTACAGTGAACCTGAAACCCAGCCACAGCATCTTTTATATTCTTCCAGTGTCTAATGCCTCTATTTTACATAGGATTTGCTGTGGAGTTTTTTCTACTTTCTCTATGGGGAAAAAATACACTTGTTTCTGCTCTTCTAATCAGAGAATTGTTTGCTGTATCTTGTATGATCGACAGTTTTTGCCAGATGAAATGTGGAAAATTTAATTTGTACAGTTTAATTTCTTACCAGTTTTGAAGGATGTGATTATTTCTGTTGACCTTTTCCAGAGGTGATAGGTCAGTAATTATTTCTTACAGGAAGAAAGAGAAAATAAAAGGACTGCTAGGTGTTTGCTAGCTACAAGCTACCAGCAAACTGGATTATCAGTTACATTTGAGTATCCACACACACACCCCCCCATCTACCACACCAAACAGCCTGCTTACAGAGCAGGTAAACAGCAGATAAAACAATCAATATTTTCCTATCAGATGAAAGTAAAACCAAAATAGATATGAGTACCCATCTTGTGGTTCGTATCATGAATAATCCCTTTGTAGGTCGTTTTTCTTGGTTGAATTTGGTGACTTAACCTGCAGTTGAACATACAACAAAGCAACTGCAAAACTCTATGAAGTGGAAGGTAAGACATAACAACAAAACATTACATGTGAGAACTCTCTGCAGGACACCAGTGCAGTCTGAGATTAATTCATATTGTTGTGGCTGTCAAAATCCATCATGGTGATAAAACAGAGGGATGCAGAGCAGGTTGTAACTGGTCCCCTGTCCACAGAACTCATGCCCTTGGCTGCTTCTCTTCCTGGAAGACATGGGCCACTGCTTCAGTGCTCAATTAATACCTTTGCTCATTGTAGGCAATGGCTGAAATCTTTGAAAAGGGCTTTGGGCTTAAACTGTTAGAAATTCTGTACTACTGCAATGGGGGAATAAATGTAACCTGATGATTAAGAGTATATTTTAAAAGAATGTTTGGGGTTTTACCAATACGTTATCCCATCAACGCTGAGGGCTAAAACTTAGTCAATTAGATTTAGTGCTGTCAGTGCAACTTCCCAAACTTTTTTAAACAATGAATCAAAAAAGAAGGAAAAAAACCCATGTAAACATGAACTAATATGTTTGTGAACGTAGATGTTGTGGATACTCATTGTATCTGTCAATATTTTATATGAGAATATGTCTGAAATGCATGTTACCTCTTGGTAGAACGTTTGTGTTTGTGCATGCCTGAGAAATATAACCCTTGAACTAATCAACTGTGCGCCCAATCAAGCAGATTAAAAAAAGAAAACAGTAAGGTCAGGGTGATGCAAGGGAGAGGGAGAGAAAAAAAAAGACTGTTTAATTGCAAAACAATATAGAAAAGAACAGCTTATATATGTTTTATCTGAACCTTTTTCACTGTCCAGAGATGTGAATGAAGGCACTGTGACAATAAGTGGCAGTCACTAGTAACAAAACTTGCTGTGGCCATAAGGAAAAGCCCAGCTTTAGCTAGGTTTTTGTAACACTTCGTAAGATGCAGATTTTTCAATATAACTATTTAGAGAAGTATATGATAACGTTCAGTGATTTTGAAGTTTGCCAATATGAGAAGAAAACAACTGAGTATAATTGGAAATAATTAGAAAGCTGAAAACAGTGTGAGGTTCAGATGGATAAACCTCAGTTAGGCCTTCCAAATAAGTGGGTAAGAAAATCTTTTTGTAGCTGTGGTCTAATATAACTGTTGTGCATGATCAATAGTGCATCTCTCTAATGTTTTCAGTCTGAGAGGAAGATGCTCATGTTTCAACTTCCCCACTCTTTTCTGTTTGAGAGATGTGGGTTTAGCTGTGAAGGATAACCACTGTCAAGAAGTTGTTAATCGCGATGTCTTGAATAGAGTATTTTGTACTACATAAAGAAAACAACACATTTTTCTTTTGTTGTTCCTCACTATCATTTGACTCTTCTCACACCTGAATACTGTAAATAAAAATAGCAACTGGGTGTTCTCCCATGTTCTGTCACTAAAATCTTAATCTGCCAAAACACGCTTAACTAAACAGATGCACATAAAGGATCCTCTTCACTTCAGTAGGACACACATAGGCACTTGTAGAACTGAGCTCCAAAATTCTCTTTTCTGGCCAGGCAGGGGAAAAAAGGCAAGAGTCAGCCATATGGCACTACACAGGCACTATCAGGTGTCTTTAGCAATAATAAGTTTCACTGGGGTCAGCATGGTTTCAAAATAGATAGTTCAGATTGATTTTGGGGCACTCAGAGACAGAGAAGCAGAGACTCTGAAAGGTGACCAAGATCATGAGAGGAACCAGTGTCCGAGGTGGTGCTGGTATTTCTGAATCCCAACAGAACAGCACGAGTGGTCATCCCTCCCCATAAGAAATTGGCATGACATTGGCAAGAGGAGGAACTTTACTTTGAGAGTGGCAGAGCACTGCTGCCAGTGCCCAGAGAAGTGGTGGTCTCCATCTTTGGGGACATTCAAAACCTGCCTGGACGCATTCCTCTGCAACCTGCTCTAGGAGGACCTGTTTTGGCAGGGGGGTTAGACTAGATGATCTCCAGAGGTCCCTTCCAACCCCATATCATTCTGCGATTCTGTGACAGTCTTAATAAACCTATCTAGATTACACATGTGCGTATCTGCCACAGAGCAGGTCTTTGGCATCAGACCAGTGACCCACAGGAGGCCAGCAAGGCCTTAGCCTGCAACTGCCAAAGGCGGGTAAAAAAACATAGCAGCTGAAGAACACCACAACTTCACAAAGATCTACACATCTGCAGAAGTTAGAAACACCCAGACAAGACAGAATTTCGTCTTTGCGAGACAGTAAGTTACTCTTCTGGCTAAGGAACTGGCCTCATTTGTCACGGCAGAGAATTTTTTTTCGAAGTGGTTTCTCTCACAGAACAAATTTAACATCAGTAGAATTTGTGAGCTGGAAAAAGAGCAAAGTGGTTATCCTTCACTTCTAGTTTTAAGGAACAGCTTTGAAAACTACTGGGAAACATTTACACACTCTGCATTTATTGCTGTAATAAACTTGCTTTCATTTTTTAAAGCCAGGCATCACCTTGTGGGAATTTCCCACATTTGGTGATTTTTATAGCTCATGAAAACATCTGTATTTCCCTCCTTGGTGGATAGATGATTCATGTCACAACCAGAACACGCTTAAACAGCTTAGCCATATTTAGCATAACATCCTGCTATTACCCTGTTGTCATTGGTACGATTAAGTCTCTCTCTTAGGTTTATGTGCTGTGTTCTCCTGAATGACTGCACCTCCTGGTGTGTGTGTTTCACAGCTCCATTCCACCTGTGGTGTGGTGGGGAGTGGCCAGGCCCTGTAGCCTGATGGGGACAAAGCTGCAGCTGCTCCAAAACCCCTAATTTAATTTTTTTTTTGACCAGCAGCAGGCCTGTATGTGTGTTGTCACACATACACACACGGGTGCAACACACAAACATGGATACTGTTGGCTGGGCACACAGATCTACAGACACACTCGGCCTTTACCTGAACTCAGACAGCACAAGGCTCTTACCCACACCCCCCTCCAGCGGGTCGGGATGGAGGTCTCTCAGTGGGCATACACCTCCAACATGGATCCCCCCAAGAAGCTGGGCACAGATACAGGGTCTCTCCAGGGCCTGTCCCGGCCCCTCACCCTTCCCAGCTGCTGGCACCCAGCCCTCAAGAGAAGTTGCAGAATCACAGAATCTTCTAGGTTGGAAGGGACCTTAAAGATCATCTTGTCCAACCGTCAACCTAACTGACAAAAATAGACACCCACACAACAAACAAGAAACATCACCATCACTAAACCATACCTCCCAGCACTACATCAACCTGTCTTTTGAACACCTCCAGGGATGGTGCCTCAACCACCTCCCTGGGCAGCCCATTCCAATGCCTGATAACCCTTTCCGTGAAAAAAAAATTCCTAATATCCAGCCTGAACCTCCCCTGGCGCAACTTGAGGCCATTTCCTCTCGTCCTGTCGCCTGTGACTTGAGAGAAGAGACCGACCCCCAGCTCTCTACACCCTCCTTTCAGGTAGTTGTAGAGAGCGATAAGGTCTCCCCTCAGCCTCCTCCAGGCTGAAGTGCCCTTGCATTTCCCTCCAAAGGCTTCTCAGCCTCCTTGCCCAACACGGGGTGTCCACCCACCCCCATCTACAGGGACTGAAGGTGTAGGGCTTGGATCTTAATAGTCTGATCTTCCTTAAGCCCAGTAGCGCGGGCAACCCTGTCAATAGAGTAGGCCAAGCCCATTTGATTCCCACTGAGGGAGAGTGTATTTGAAGAAGGGACCAGGACACAGCAGTGCTCTGAGATTAGAGACCTGGGTGAACCACGGGGAGTTTCAGCATTGCCATTGATCCAGGTAGATCAAAAAGACAAGAAAGAAAAACGGCTATTGCTTCTCAGTTCTAGATACCAAGAACACATAGCTGGGATTTGAAGTAGTCAACCTCTCACAAAAATAGAACTCCTACTAAGGATATACTAGAAAAAATAGACACAGTAAAGAATCAAAAACATTAGGGCTTTGCACCTCTGCTCCCACCGGAAAGGGGAAAAAAAAGTATCCAAATTTAGGGATTAACTAGTAATCTAGAAAAGAGCCAGTCAAAAAAGCACACTGGTACACTTAACCCATCTCTGCTTTTCTAAAAGATTAAATTCGGAGCGGGGGAATCACTTGAAGTTCTGCATGAATAGCAGCTCTTCCACTGAGATACAAATCAGTCACTATTCCAGATGGAATAACGTCTCAGAATAATGTTTCGATAATGAAGACTATTTTTCATGACAGATCCTGCATGCACACAGCTGTTCAACGCTCACAGAGTAGTATTTAAAAGTTCATAGTTAATCTATTTGAATTTTTTCACTTCTAAGAGCCTGCTTCATTTACAGAAGCGTTGCTGGAGAGAAGGCGATGCTCACAAGGTGACCTTTTGCGCCAAGAACTGTTACAGACCTGAAAGTTGGAAATTTGGAAAAATTTTGCTATCAGATAACCTTATTAGGGAACCATCCAATACTTGGGGAGCTTCCTTGGCCAAAGGAGGCTATGTTTCATCTTGGACTGGAACTGGAAGGCAATCAGCTAGGAAAACATGACAGATCATTTGAGGGCACATGGTATTGCTGCAGTTGAAAATAAAAAGGATCTTGATATCAAGCTCTTAATCTCATTGGCAATTCTCCATTTTAATACTGTAATTAATGCATGAACTACTAGATGAGGACATTTCTGCATGCAAAACATCTAGCTTTTATTTAATCAATCCTGTGGTAAGTGTAAGGCCAACGCACATATTTAAAAAATAAGTTTATTTCAAATATTTCACTTCAGGTGGACAAAACAAGCTATGCAAATTTCGTCTGGCAGTTGCTGTTTTACCAGAGAAAACAATTCTCACCAGCAGTGTTGGCTTGAGTTCCGTCAAAGGGCTACAGGATCAGCAGGTCAGACAGTTTGCTTCTCAGTTTCATTAAAGACTTGTAGTAAAGCCTGACGTAAGTTTCAAAATTACATGTATTTTTAAGATTTTCTTCATAAAGTATTTATCTAGCTCTCTCTGTGTGGTACAGCACTGTCTTGAGGTATCAGTGTTGTGAAGAAGAGTGTGAATGCACACACAGCTCGTTACCTACTCGCCGAAGCTTTGAAACTTTCAGTTTGAAGAGACAATGACCAGCGACAGATTCATGGTCATGGATCATTTTCAGTAAAAAAAAAGGTCTTGAGGGTACCACTACATGCAGATCTGGACCCTGGGCAGAGCCACTCTGGGCTCTCTCCAGTGCGTAGGGCACTCTGCAAAGAGATCCATCTGCATTGCCAGGAGCAGCTTTGCCAACTCATTAGAACTAATTGAAGAGGCTCAATATTATATAAGAAAACTGCAGGTGAAATATAATGCCCATTGCAAGGCTGGATCAGGACACCTGAGAACAAACATGCAGAGAGCCCGTGAGGGCTTGGTGGTGGATATTCATTGAGCCGTGACTTATGTCTTTGATTCAGGGCAGGGACACCCCAGCTTTGGCTGTCCCAGATCCACCACTCCTGGTCTTTGTGACCCATGTCAACATTCAGCACCAATTGCTATACAACAGCTGTATCACTCCAAGCCTACACCAAACTCCCTCAACTAGCAAAATTTTTAGGAAAAACATGGAATATTTTTGGAAAAAGAAAAAAAAAAAACCACCACCCACTCCCATGTGCCTAAACTTTTTTCCAAATCACCTAAAAAAAAGAAACAAGATTTTACTAAAAATCAAGTAGTACTCCCAAAAATACTCCGTGTTTTCCCAAAAAAGGAAAAAAAAAAAAACACCACCCACTCCCATGTGCCTAAACTTTTTTCCAAATCACCTAAAAAAAAGAAACAAGATTTTACTAAAAATCAAGTAGTACTCGTGTACTTTTAGATTTTGTTTCTAAAGCAGCAGAACTGTATTTACTCATTATTTTAAGGCAACTTTGTTAACTTCAAGAACATCACTTCGTGGTTTCGGAATCAAGCATAATTCGTCAATATCTTCCAAAATGGAACTTGTAAAATCGGGAAACACAGTTAAGTCTTGCTTAACTGGAAAGAAACTATCTACAGAGTGGAGTTTTTATGAATATATTTTAGTAATCAACAAAATAAATTTTAAGAATGCATTTATTTTAAAATAAAAACATCACTGTCTTCTAGAGAGACAGAATATTTTGTAAAATAGAGTGTCACTTCTGTAAGAGGCTTTTACAGGTCTGGCCTGGCTTTGAGTGTCAAACCAGAACGTGTCACAAGCACAGACCCTCCGAGTGTAACACAGCCCCTCTGCAACAACTTCACAGGGTTTCCACACCACCTCAGGCAACCCATTTAATAGGTCATGATTTGAGTCAGCTCAAATAAGTTATCTCGGTCATCTCCTTCCAAAAAGTGTATTTACACCCAGAGAGGGTGCAATTAAGGAAAATGCAGTACTTACCCAGCACGATGGATCGTCTTGACTGATTAGAAGCAGCAGCACTTAATTGCTGGGATACTTACCAGATCACAAGACAAAGCATCTCTCTAAGCACCACAGGTTTCAGATGTGGCACAATATTGTCAAAACCAAGCAATTCTTATGATTAAATCAACTAGGTTTATGGAATTATTTCAAGCAGATTCTCCTCCTCATGACTTTGGCGAAACAACAAAAAAAAAAGATAGTGGTCACTGGCAGTTGTTAGATCTAGTGTCTTTTGGCCGTGTGTGTTCACCATTAGCATAATGTATTTTACAGGTATATTAAGAGTTTTTGAAGCTTTGAAACTTTAAAAAAAAAAAATTAAAAATTTCAATTACAATGTTTTCTACAGTGAATCGAATGCTTAAAATAAGAATCTACCCTGGAATTTTTATAAATTCCATTTAGCAGAAGGAACGCAAAACTAAATTCTTTCATACGTTGCTGACAAAATCTCAAAACCAAAGTTGCAGTAGGTTCGTTACCAGAACGTATTTAATGACTGAAACTGCACGTGAGCAAAGTACAGCTGCAGCGCAGCTCCAGAGCTTTCAAGTTTTAGACTGTGGTGAGCTGATACAATCAAGGTAATTGAGCAAACATACTAATAAATTGCCTGCATACTGATTTATGCATTTCAAATTCTCCACCCTCTCCCAGAGCAGCGTCTTTTGGTAAGAGGTTATAGAGAAGATGGACTTCTGTAATCCAGATACTCAACATGACTGGGGATAAGCAGGAATGCCTGTGATCACCAGCTACAGTAGGGGAAGCCGCTCCTTTAGTAACAACTTTCCACTCTGACAAGCTCTGGGTGATCCTGCTTTAGTAGAGGAGTTGGACTAGATGATCTCTATGGTCCCTTCCAACTCTAAAAATTCAGTGAAATTCAGTGAAAAATAAACGGATGAGCTGACCCTCATACTCTGAGCACCCAATGTCCCGTTTCTCCACCAGCTGCACAGAACATCCACCAGCTAAACGGGACTCCTGCTCCTACAAGCTGCCCACGTGCACAGGAACAGCATGTGGAACCCGGTTCAATATTGAGCCATCGCCAAATGAGAATCATATTGGTCACCAAAAAGAAAACCCCAAAAGTGCCGAAGCAAATTTGCTATGGCTATGGGTTCTAGTGGAAGACCAGAGAGAATCGGTCTACGAAAGCAAAAAGGCTGTATTTTTTAAAAATGTTTTCTACTACATACAAGAACAAATGCAGGATGTGATGTTTGCTTAGTTTTATTAATTTATTTTTGCAGGAATCTGCACCTCGGAGTATGCACTTTCTGGAGGTACCATGCATGCATAGCCTCTGAATGCTTTTTATACAATTTCATCTCTTAGTAATAAGTTCATTCACAGCATACACAAATCTAGAATGTAGACACCATATATACAGGATTAAACAAGATCGTGTCTTTTTTTTTTTTAATGAAAAAATTTAACAGGGTTTCACACAGCAGGAAATATGGATTAGATACACTGGTGCCACCATAAATAAATAAGTTTCAAGAACACAGTTGTTTAAAATCGGTTCCAAAGGTACTGAAAATCCAGGGTTATAATATTGCATTAACTCCATTGATTTCTGATTATTCCAAACCAAGAAAAATGTTCGCATTAATATTTATGGACATAAACAGCAACGAAAGCTCCAAACTGAAGAAATTTGGCAAAATTCAGTCATGGTTACCTTCATAAATATTGACATTTTGAAACGAAACAAATGCAGCAGCACATAGAGACAGTACTGACTATGAGATGTGATATCTGTGCATGTCTTCTTTCTTTATGGGATTTAAGAGTCACCGTAGTACAGAGCACGTAAATTCTGTGGTGCCAAACAAGTTGACAAATTGTTTATGTCCAACTGTCCACTTCTTGTCAGGATAGTCATTTTCACATTCTAGGATATACCACTGAATTTTAAAACAAAAACTATCACCCTGATGACAAGCTTGTTTTTAACATATTTAATATTCTCACATTCTTTTTTAAAACATTCTTTATTGTTTTTATTTTGTTTTGTCCCCGTTTCAACTCAAGTATTTTTATTTCAGTTTCAAGGGGGGTTACAATCAGTATTAAATGTAAAATATTTAGAAATTGAAATGAGAGATGTGTAACTGGGACAGATAAAGTAACTGAAAGAAAAGTTTTTTAAAAAAATGTGATTTAGTAGCATATCATAATCAGAAAGTACTGAGACCAGCTCTTTTAAGAATTATTACACCTTTTCACCACACCTCCCATTTTTCAAGGGAAACACACACATACCACAGACACACAGATACACAATTCAATCTGATCTAAGACTACATTTTACAAAGTACTTCCTTTTGCTTGACTTCCCACCCCTTTCCTCTTCACCCAAACAAACAAGACTAGTAATTACATGAAATTAAAAGTAGATCCAAAGTTCAGAATTTCTTTTGGTTTACTATGTTCTGAATCATTTTCCACAAGCCCCACTCTAAATAAACTACAGCAGTATTCTATCATTAAAGGGAATTCGTCTTAATAGCACAGTAAATAGAAAATAAGCTTTATAAAATTTCAATGAACAGTGAAATCATTTTGAATATCTGAATGTCCAAGTCAGTTACAAACTCTACCACTCTAGTAGCATGGTTGAGGGAAAGCTCAGTCATTAAGGAAAAAAAGAAAACACAAGTAGTGCATTAACTCAACACAATGGCATCAGCATCCCACCATTCACACACACACACAAAAGTTTTATACAATACAGTGCATTTTGTATGCCAGCTGACATTAGGGTTTTATGTGCATTCAATAAATATTACATAAACCAATCTTTTTGGCATAGTCTACAATTCAGTTGGGGTGTGAACAGCATCACCTGCTTTCAGAAGGAAAATGAATCTTCCGATATTCAAAATACAGTTTACATTCTAACAAACTAAAAATATTCAAGCACCATTTAAATCTTTGCTATTAATGTCTGAGTATGGGCATTTACAAGTAAAAAAATACAACAGAAGGGTGTTGGGTTTTTTTTGTACAAGCAACAAATGAGAGTAATTGAAAAACTGGAGTACAATTATTGGTATGAAGGAATTAATTTGCAATTTAATGACACTCACTCCATCTTCCAAAAAGCATCATGCTGTCATGGCAGCCTTCCTTTTCTTCTGTTGGTAAAGCTACAACTAAGATTAGCAAGTCTTCATTTATGGTTATTACAGTTCAGGGAATTATTGGACTGCATGCATTTTTCTCCCCCCCCTTCAAAAGTAGCATCTATTCTGTCTGAAAATGGCACAACTGTATTGATGCATGACACACCTACTCTCATTTGCTGACTGTCATTTCAGTTGCTAACATTTTGTAATTCCAGCAAAAACAAATGCTTCTAGAACTTCAACAGAAGTACAAATGAACAGAAAATTGAAATAATACAAAGGCAAAGGCATCATGATAGAAAAGTCATGAAGTTACTTGTATTGTTTTGAGTAATTCATTACACAGCTGATAACAGCAATGGTACTGCTTACCCTGGGTATAATGCTTCTGCTCATCTGCTTTCTAGTTATCCCAGTTTTGTCAGACTGTCCACTTATATGAACAAAATTAATATTTGCCTTCTAACTTCATTTGATGGTAATTTTTTTACCCCTCTCCACATGTGATGAGCTCCCCACATAGTAACAGGAGGGAAGGGAAACTAGCTCTGATGCCTTTGACTTTGTTTTTGGTCATTAGTGGTGCACACTGATTGCTGGAGATCCCTTAGCTTACTTAAAAATACGCTGAAGACTTAATTAGTGCGAGAACATATTGAAAAATGCCAGATAAGATATTGGTTCCTCATCTAAGACCACAGTCTGTTTTTTTACTGTTATCTTTATAAACTGCAGGGAGAGAAGACAGCAGATTGCGCAATGCAGTCAAGATGAGTTTTCTTCCACCCACCCCTTACAAACGCTCCTTGATTTTAAATACGGATTCAGACACATGATTGTTCTACCACAGCTAAACATGTTATCACACATCAAGTGAGTTGTGGTAATTGACCATATGGATGTGGCTGCCACGAGCTAAGAGCAATTTAAAACGAAGTAGTTTAAATCTCTCCTGGTAAAGTTTAGCTAGCACGTTTCGCCTCACAGTTGCCAAGTCAATTACCGTAACTCAGCTGACGGGCTTGGTTGCATCTCTGCATCTTGACAGAGTTACACCAGAAAAACTCAAATGCACCGTACCAGCTCCTGACTGGTACACAAGAACATCCTACTCAGTTGCACAGTTGTGAAACAGAATCATTCAGCTGCCCAAACCCAAATTTGATTTCACAAGTATTGAGTGCTTTATTACAGCAACCTGAAGCATTCAAACAAATTGAACATCACCTTTATAATACAGAATATCATATGCCTAAAAGTACCAGTATGATTTTCAGTTGCAAGTCTTGTGTTCTTCAACCTACAGCAAATATTTCCTGACCAAAATAAAAAGAATACAGTGTGTAGTTTTTCAGGATCTGGCATCTGCTATTTTATACAGGCTGGTTTATTAACAATGTGCAAATAAACCTTTACTGAAGAGCTGATTAATTATTTTTCAGCTAACTTTGAACTGGGGCACAAAGTACCTTCTGTGCTGTAAACATCATGAATTCTTCACAAATTGGAAGCTGAAAAGGCCTAAGGAACTGGGTACAAACTCTTCTCATACACAACCATGGCTGAGCTCAAGTCTTCCAAACCAAATTCGGAGTAGTCTGCGTTTGGCATATGTCACTGTGCTGCTACAGAGCACAGCCTTAGAAGATTGTTGTATGTAAAAGCATACTTTTAGCTTTGAAACACGACGGCCTAATGAAAGCATGCAGCAGTATTTTCATCCATAATATGGTAGAATTCATTCTTAGTTTATTACCAGTGTTGACACAGCCAGGTGAGCACTGTACAAGCAAAAGGGATTGTAAAAAACTACCTCTGATTAAACTCTCTGTAACACTCATACAGTATCTCATTTAGTCACCTTAGGTTACTATTTCAAACAGCAAATTTTGTAGACATAAGTTACCCTGAAAAAAAGCAGCAATTACAAATACCCTTCTCCTTGTTTTTTTTTATACATTGCAAAATTTATCCTTGCATTTACCTGTCTTCTTTTTCAGTAGCTTACAATCTAGAAGCACAGGGAGCCTTTGTTTTCCAGCTAGCTGTGGCCAGGTTAAGTCAGCTCTGGCTCTTCAGTTTTTCTGGTTAAGTGTAACATTTCACACCATTACTAAGAGTCCTATAATATTTTTTTTAAAAAAAAACAAAACAGTTCACTTTGTTGTTTTTTTTTTTTAGAGCCACTAAGCAGTAACTATAACCACAGGACTAAACACCAGTAGTTATTTGCTTTCCTGTATACATTCTTTCCAAAATTAATCCTTTTACATTTTCAGGTTTCATTTTCTGCTTTGCTCACAGCAATGGGATAAAAAAAAGAATTTCACCCTTAATTTACTTATTTTTAGTGTAGCACAAGCAGAAACATCTTAACACATTACTCCCACCCCTTGCAATATGGAGATTGTTGACTAGCAAAGGCCGGGCAGATGGACTGAAAGGTTCCCCATGTTTCCTTCTCCTACAGCTGACGGCTTGAGAGCCTGTTTTCAACCCAAAGCAGCCCCTTCCTGGTTTTCAGGTGTATCGTGGCATTTCACACTGCTCACAGCGATTTAATGCTGGGTGATTTAGAAAGGTGCAGCTATCACAATTCCATGGAGCCCCTTCAAAGTCTTCATCTCTTGGCTGAGTCCGTGGAGTCTGTTTGGAGCTGTTTTGATGCTCTAAAAAAAGCCAAAAGAAAACATTTTTTCTTATTTCAGAAGAGAAGGATGAAAGGCAAGATCATACTACTAGTTTGGCACCTCATTAAACATTCTACCTTAAAATGAATGTAGAAACCTTTCCACTTAGGTAACATTAAGGTCTTTTGCTAAAGCACTTCTAATTCAGTTTGTGAAATTTGAATAAAGTAGTTCACTTCCTTAAAGAGTCACTTAACTGCAGCACCTTAAAGACAAAGAGAGCAGTCACCGCTGTGAGGTCACTGATACTGCTAAAGGTTTAATAGCTTAAAATGTATTACAAGTTTGTTTGGCACCACAACACCATCCTGTTAAGGAATGACCTCATAGGTTTGCACACATCAGACTATTACCAAATTCTAAGCTCCAATAACCCTACTTTACCTGAAGTGAAAGACTACTCCTAACTTAGTTTCTTCAAACAGTCCGACAGATGATATATTTCCTGCATCTTTTTCTAGCATTTATCCAGGCTGAAGAATGCACAATATAAAAATAAAAAGACGATTGTTTTTCTTCCTCATGGCTTTGCAGCAGGGATGGCTGTATGTGAAGCAGCACTTAAGTCTGTTTTCATTCATAAAATCAGTATGTACACAAAGCATACATTAGGTGTTAACCCACAGAAAGACTTGGTTTTCAGATGCCTCCTACCACCACTTCAAGATCTCAGGTTATCTACTAGAAGTGACAATTACTCCTAGGATGTGAAACAAGATTTTACAAGATGTTAATATTCAAAACAACATTAGTATGCATACCTAGAAAGTAAGGTTAAGATGCTCATCTGCTAAAGAAACATCCGCAGAACAGCTTAATTAAAAGAGAACTTATGTTCTAAAAAAGGACTGCAATTTGTAATTCAAAGTGCACACACTGCTGTTATCTGCTAAGAAATCTAGCAGATGGCTGAAGACAAAGTTAGTGCAAATAGTGCTTAGGTTTGTCTTCAAAGACACACTTAAAGAAAATAAAAGTAACCTCCTTGCTTAGATGTAAATCCTCTCCAGTCCAGAAGTTGCATAGTCACATTAACAGTGCTTGGACTCAACGAATTCCTCCTAAGCAATTAAGCAGCGTGGGCACAGGACTGTGTTCATGTTGACTAGCCAGATGGCAGCACAGAGCAGACCCTTTGCTCATACCTGTCTGTCTGCCCATGCCTTCAACAGCTGAATATTAAGGAAATGGAATTTTTTAAGGAAAAAAAAAAAAATCATTAAACATTCTACCTTAAAATGAATGTAGAAACCTTTCCACTTAGGTAACATTAAGGTCTTTTGCTAAAGCACTTCTAATTCAGTTTGTGAAATTTGAATAAAGTAGTTCACTTCCTTAAAGAGTCACTTAACTGCAGCACCTTAAAGACAAAGAGAGCAGTCACCGCTGTGAGGTCACTGATACTGCTAAAGGTTTAATAGCTTAAAATGTATTACAAGTTTGTTTGGCACCACAACACCATCCTGTTAAGGAATGACCTCATAGGTTTGCACACATCAGACTATTACCAAATTCTAAGCTCCAATAACCCTACTTTACCTGAAGTGAAAGACTACTCCTAACTTAGTTTCTTCAAACAGTCCGACAGATGATATATTTCCTGCATCTTTTTCTAGCATTTATCCAGGCTGAAGAATGCACAATATAAAAATAAAAAGACGATTGTTTTTCTTCCTCATGGCTTTGCAGCAGGGATGGCTGTATGTGAAGCAGCACTTAAGTCTGTTTTCATTCATAAAATCAGTATGTACACAAAGCATACATTAGGTGTTAACCCACAGAAAGACTTGGTTTTCAGATGCCTCCTACCACCACTTCAAGATCTCAGGTTATCTACTAGAAGTGACAATTACTCCTAGGATGTGAAACAAGATTTTACAAGATGTTAATATTCAAAACAACATTAGTATGCATACCTAGAAAGTAAGGTTAAGATGCTCATCTGCTAAAGAAACATCCGCAGAACAGCTTAATTAAAAGAGAACTTATGTTCTAAAAAAGGACTGCAATTTGTAATTCAAAGTGCACACACTGCTGTTATCTGCTAAGAAATCTAGCAGATGGCTGAAGACAAAGTTAGTGCAAATAGTGCTTAGGTTTGTCTTCAAAGACACACTTAAAGAAAATAAAAGTAACCTCCTTGCTTAGATGTAAATCCTCTCCAGTCCAGAAGTTGCATAGTCACATTAACAGTGCTTGGACTCAACGAATTCCTCCTAAGCAATTAAGCAGCGTGGGCACAGGACTGTGTTCATGTTGACTAGCCAGATGGCAGCACAGAGCAGACCCTTTGCTCATACCTGTCTGTCTGCCCATGCCTTCAACAGCTGAATATTAAGGAAATGGAATTTTTTAAGGAAAAAAAAAAAATACTATTTTGATGACTCCATGTTAAAAGCCAAGCTCAGAATACAGTACACCAGCTCTAAAACTGAGCTCTCATATGTTGACAGAAAAAAAACAGGAAGCTACTTATAGAAGTTCCTCACAAATCCTCACGACACTATCTTTCCAATTGCCAAATAAAATCACTTCTCATGCAATTTTTGCATATTATTCTACTTTGAAATAATAAATCAGATAGGCTAGTGTCATTAAGAGAATCTCTTCAAGCGTCACAAACTAGTAGTGCCTTAAATCAACTGCATGACAACTGTAATTTAACATGAATCCAGACAGCTACCTTCATGCCGCTGCTCACTTGCTGCTGCTGTCTTTCCTGGACACTACTGCCTATGCAGGGAACACATCCTACTTTTGTTTTGGTTTTTTTTTTTTAATCCACAAGCAGTAGTTCTGGACCTTCTCTTTCTTTTCAATTTCCACATACTAAGCATTTTATTATATCAAAGGGTAAAATACTTGCTTCAAAAGAGGGGGAAAAATTTCCTTATATGAATTCAAAATTCAGCTGCAAAATCCTTTGTGAAATGCTTGTTAGCAACTAAAACTTATTTACAATTGGATTTTCAAGCAGACTATGATTACTGGTTCAGAAGAGTGAATTTTTTCCACTAACAATTTTAGTATATGCTAGTTACAGTAAGAGGAGACACAATATTATAAATCTTATCACACATAACTTTTTCAGAGAAAAGACCACTGTTTTTTCTGTATCAGAGCACAGGATCCTAGACTATTATCGTTCTGCTAAAATGTCCAAAGTTTAAAAACTTCCACTAACATTTGAAACCGTTCTTTTAATAGATTTCAGGAGGAAAAAAAAAGTTCCAAAATATCTCAGAAAAAAACAGGATTCTGCTACAGAATCAGTACTAAAAGTAGTGGAGTTCAGAGAGCTACTGAGCTACGTGGCCACTAGGTGTCTAACAGTGAGCTGAGTCACTCCAGGATGTACTTCTTGAATCTCCACTGGGGAAAAAAGTGAGACTAAATACATAGCTCCTGTGCTTACATAAAACTTAAGTGTTCTCAGCTGGATATGAATCCTACGTACTACATGCTTAGCACAGAAAATGTTATGAACTTGTAGAAGTGGGACAGTGTTATCTCTCTAGACCGACATGAGGAAATATGTTCTGTCTTGGTCCTTAAAACATCTGAAGCTCTTGCTGTGCTGTGCTAAAACTTCAGGGCTATTGTGCAGAGTATGAATTTCACAGAAAACAGGTAAAGTTTGACTAGTCAATTTAAAAACTAATTAAAAATATAAATGTAAATTATATATATACTTGCATAAAAGATGCCAACTAAACTATAAAATCCTAACAACAAAAATTAGAGGACAGCTAAAAAAACCTGACAGAGAGATTTTTACTTAGAAGTATTTAAAAACACTCCATGATTAGGAAGCTCAAATTAACATGTAAAAGTTCATTTATTTTCGACTCTGTTTCTAATAGCGAATAACAACATTTACAAACATATCAATAGAACATTCATTTGCAACAACCTGCCTGGGGAAAAAAAGTTTTAGCCAGGATTACTGCACTTGTATAAAAATGTTCTGGTTTGGTTTACATAGAGAGAAAAACTGTACTAATTAGAATTGCTTCCTGTCATCACAGGGTTGTTTTGTTTTTGTTTTTTTTTAAAAAAAAAGCAGCTTTCTCAATGCAGATTAGGTAACTTGATGCTTATTTGTTGACCTACCCTTTTTATATGGCTTTGGTGGCACAACAGGACCAGGCTCTATGTTATCATAGAAGTTACACGTGGCTTTCGGATCAAAGTTCCCTGTCAGAAAAGAAAAGTAAGAAAGCTTAACTCCAACATTATTTACATGCCTGCGCCAGTGATATGAACATCTAGAGGCTTCAGATTTTATACATCTTTTTATCATGATGCCATATATTAGCTATATCCTGAGTTGTCTTTTGTCACACATTTTCAGTTTTGTGTCAATTCTAGTAATATTTAGCAGGCTATCCCATATTGAAGAATCAACTCCAGCTCAATGTTCTGTATTCTTTAAAAATATGTGAAAATGTAAATATTTCTGCAGGACACATTCTTGGTAAAAAAGGGTGACTATGAATATTTTAATCTATTTGACTGTATTTATATCAAGTTTCTGTCACAGAAAGAGAATTTTTAAAGACCTACGTAGATTTCTGTTCGCCAACTTGGTTGCAACCTGTAGTTCTATTTTGTACTACTTGGTCAGAGCCTTTGTTAGCAAAAAGTAAAATAATTAAGTAAAGAACCTTCACTAAGGATTTTTTTTTTTTAAATTTCTGCTTGCAAAAGTCACTTTTAAATCACCACTTTCTTGGCAATGTAATTTAATTTGGCTAACAGAAATATTAGCAAGTCATGTTTATCAGGTTGCAACTGAAAAAGACACCTTTTAGAGGTAAGTTGATACTGATAATCAGGATTGAGAGTCCAAGTATCCACATTCAATCACATACTATATTAGAATCACAGAATCATTCAGGTTGCAAAAGAACTTTAAGATCATCAAGTCCAACCATTAACGTAATACTGCCACAACTAAACCATGCCCCTGAGCAGCACATACACACGCCTTTTAAATACCTCCAAGGGATGGTGACTCAACCACTTCCCTGGGCAGCCATTCCAAAGCTTAACAACCCTTTCAGTGAAGAATTTTTTCCTAATATCCAGTCTGAACCTCCCCTGGTGCAACTTGAGGCCGTTTCCTCTTATCCTGTCACTTATTAGTTGGGAAAAGAGACTGATCCCCACCTTCCTAAAACCTCCTTTCAGTGTAGAGAGTGATAAGGATTCCTCTTGGCCTCCTTTTCTCCAAGCTAATCAACCCCAGTTCCCGCAGCTGCTCCTCATAACACTTGTGCTTGAGACCCTTCACAAACTTCATTACCCTTCTCTTGGACACGCTCCAGCACCTCAATGTCTTTCCTGTAGTGAGGGGCCCAGAACTGGACACAGTATTTGAGGTGCAGCCTCACCAGGGCTTATGACTTCCCTAGTCCTGCTGGCCATTTCTGATACAAGTCAGAATGCTGTTGGCCTTTTTGGCCACCTGGGCACACTGCTGACTCATATTCAGCCAGCGCTCCACCAACACCCCCAGGTGTTGCTGAGAAGCTCTCCAGCCACTCTTCCTCAAGCTTGTAGCACTGCACAGGGCTGTTGAGACTCAAGTGCAGGACCTGACACTTGGCCTTGCTGAAGCCCATACAACCAGCCTCAGCCCATTGATCCAGCCTGTCCAGATCCCTCTGTAGAGCATTCCTGCCCTCAAGCAGATCAATACTCCTGACCAACTTGGTGTCATCTGCAACACACTCACCCGTATTTAAATTATGTTTTTGAAAAACAATGAATTCTATACCTCTAGATTGAAGGAGATCAACTTCTTTCAGTGTACAGTCAACATTTATCTGAAGCTGTCTGTTGAGGCTTCTCAATCTGGTCATTTCCTCAGGCTAGAAAGAAACAACCCAAAATAGTAATTGTGGTAAAGTCAGTATCTTATCTGACACAGAAATAACATTGCTATATCTTTGTTAATGAATTTATTAGAAACTGAGTATAAGGCACTGAAAAAAACACCAGGATTCCATTGTCTGTCCCGTCCCCCCGACCCAATTTATTGCCTAAAAAAACATTCTTCTATTGGCATTTGAGGAGGAAAATAAAACAAACCAACAAAAATGAACGAGTTACTTCATACTAAAATTCATTACTAAGACATAGCTGAGCTCAAGTTTAGAAAACCATATACCTTATAAAATTCTGCATAAATCGATGACTTGCTACATGAGTTTACAGCAAGATGATCACGAAACAGAATACGAGCTGCAGTTCACATTAATTATTACTTGATTATAACTGAATAAGGTCAGAAGTTTATTTGCATCACCCCAAGGAGCTCCAATATGCCAAACGTTCTAACCCAGTATATATAAATCATGCAATACTGAAACATTAATTATTCTTAACAGAATAATCAGTTAAGTCCATATATTTGCATAGCATTAAGAAACCCCAAGTTACTGTAATACAGTGTTTCCTTATGCTAGCAGCAGTGATTATTAACATATATGTAGGAGTAACTATCCTATTCTATGATACGCTCTAGCATCACAGACAGAATCACAAAGTCACAGAATGTTTGAGGTTGGAAGTGACCTCTGGAAGTCATCTGGTCCACTCCCTCTGCCCAGATGGCAGACAGCTTTTGAGTATCTCCAAGGATGAAGACTCCACAACCGACTTGGGCAACCTGTGCTAGTGCTCAATCAACCACAGAGTAAAAAAAAGTAGTTCCTGACATTCAGAGGGATCCACCTGTGTTGCAGTTTGTGCCCACTGCCTCTGATCCTGTCGCACCAGTGGAAAGAGCCTGGCTCCATTCTCTTCACACCCTCCCTTCCCACCTGAGCCTAAGATCCCCCATGAGCCTTCTCTTCTCCTGGCTGGACAGTCCCTGTTCTCTCAGCCTGTCCCCACTGGAGAGATGTTCCGGTCCCTTAATCATCTTTGTGGCACTTCACTGAACTCTCCAGTATGACCACATCTCTCTCTTGTACTGGGGAGCCCATTCCTGGACACAGTACTGGTGTTGCCTCACCAGTGCTCAATAAAGGGGAAGGGTAATCTCTCTCCCCTTGCTGGCAACACTCCTAATGCAGCTCAGGATATCATTAGTCTTCTTTGCCTCATTCCTGGCTCATATTCTACTTGGGCTCCACCAGACCACTAGGGCCTTTTCTGCAAAATTGCTTTTCAGCTGCTTGGCCCCCAGCTTATACTGGTGCATGGGGTTGTTCCTCCCTAAGTGCAGGACTTAGTACTTCCCCTTGCTGAATGGCATGATGTTCCTGCCAGCCCATTTCTCCAGCTTGTTGAGGTTCCTCTAAATGGCAGCACAACTCTCCCAGTTTTGTGTCAGCAACAAACTTACTGCGGATACATTCCACCTCGGCATCCAGATCATTAAGGAAGATGTTAAATGGGATCAGACCCAGTACTGCAACCTGCGGTACACTACTAGTAACTGGCCCCCAATCTGACTTTGTGTCACTGATTACCGCACTCTTGGCTTAGCTGTTCAGCCAGTTTTCAATCCCCCTCACTATCTGCTCATCCAGCCTACACTTCATCAGCTTCTCTATGAAAATCTTACAGGAGACAATGCTGAAAGCCTTACTGAAGTCTAGGTAGACAATAACCATTGCTCTCCCCTCATCTACCAGGCCAGTCTTTTTACCCTAGAAGTTTATCAAACTGGTCAAGCTTGAATTCCCCTTGGTGAATCTATGCTGACTACTGCTGATCACTTTCTTGTCCTTTATGTGCCAAGATTGTGTGCTCCATCACTTTCACAGTGATCAAGGGGAGGCTGACCAGCTTGTAGTTTCCTGGGTCCTCCTTCTTGAAACAGGAATGACATTTGCTCTCATCTAGTCTTTGGGCACTCCTCCCAAAAAACAAAATCATAGAATTGATCATAAAATCAATCAAAGATTATCCAGAGTGGCCTTGCAATGGCTTCTGCCAGCTCCCTGAGCAATCATGGGTACATCCCATGTAGTACCACAAACTCATGTATGTCTGCTTTGCTTAAGTATTCCCTGACCTGATCCCCTTCCACCAAGAGTATACGACCTTCCTTGCTCCAGACTTTTCCCCAGGTCCCTGAGACTTGGGACTCCTGAAGGCCTGTGAAGACTGAGGCAAAGATGGCATTCAGTATCTCAGCCTTTTCCATGTCCTACGTAACCAAATCTCATTAAGCAATGGGCCCACATCTTCACCAGTCTTTCTTTTGTCACCAATGTACTAATAGAAGCCCTTCTTTTGTCTTTGACATCCTGTGCCAGATTCAACTCCAGTCGGGCTTTGGCTTTCCTAACCTCATCCTTGCACACTCAGACAGTGCCTCTATATTCCTCCCAGGAACATACCTGCCAAATGCTGCCCTGAGACAGGTGAGCAGCCATACTAGTTAAGCAGCTAACAGCTCCTACTATGCCTTCCAGCCTACATCTGTGTGCATTGTTTATGTCAACACAGTGAGTCTAAACTAATTTGGCCAACAACTGCACAAAGTGGAAGTTATTTTTCAGTCAGATGAATTCTCTTATCAAAGCCACACAGATGTTTGTGCTAGAGTCACTTGCAGGTGGAATTCACGCAGACAGGAAGAATCAACAAGGAAAAGAGAGAGGTGCCAACTGTTTGAGGCAATACCGCCACTTAAAGTTACTTGGCACATCCTGTAAATAGGAAATAGATTGTTTAGGAGATGCAACTACTCAAACAACAAAATACCTCAACATAAAAAAATACCCTTTTTTTAAAAAAAAAAAAGAAACCTTGCTGCATGAACACCAAGTTGTATATGGCTTGGGCTCTTTAAATACACTTGGACACACACTTTTATAGTTTGTTAGGAAAGTAACTATCCATTCAGTTCTGTGGTCCAGAACAAGGACATGTATATAAGATTCAGAAATTCTGTTGTGAACACTAAGAAAGCTGGACCCGTATCTGTCTCTTAAACTATATGAACTGGTTTATGACAAGCAAAGAACTTACCAAAAATCAGATTTTATACCCCAAAGTATTCTTTTGTATAATACTTTAGTTCATGAAAACATTAAAAAAATTAATTATATCTTGATTTAAAATACTAACAAATTGCTTACTGTTGGAATTGCAGTTGTACAGCTAACTCTTCGAAGCCGCCTCTGCATTAGATCATGCTCCATACCATTGACTTCGGCTTTCAAGCGTTCGAGCTCTTCTTTCTCCAGCTTCAGTTCCTTTGCTAATCTCTCCATCCTTGCTCGTTGATGTAACAGCAAGGCTAATATTTTACATGGAAGAAATAGTTACTAACACACAAAAACAGGGAAAACTGAATTCTTAACTTATGCGCGTAAGATTCATGAGTGACCTTTCTGGAAAAAAAAAAGTGATCAAAAACATGCAGCCAAATATCAGTGTGAAGATGCTTTCATGCCAAATGAACTACAATTTAGAACAAAGTTCTTCCAGAATAAAAACACAGTTTAGACAGTAACTTGAAGTTGATATTACCATTTTGGTCAAAGCTTCTTTTTTTGCATTTGGTCTTTCTCGTCTCAAAAATACAAAGGCACCTGTACAAGGAGACAGCTTCTCAGGATGAAACAGCAACCTAGTTATATTAATACTGTACTGACAAAAAGAATAAACACCAGAGATAAGATCAGAAGGTAACACACACTTCATATCTGCTGCTCAATAGCAGCTGACACACTAGCCTTAAGACATTAGCCAAATGTCAGTCCTGAATTCACTGCTATTACAGATGATGCTATAATAACTTTAGGTAGTCTTAGCTTTTCAGAGAGTACTGTAATTCTCAATACTATAACTTTCCCAGTGCTCAAAGGCAGAACTATAGAATTTCAACAAAACAGACTAGAGAATCCAGAAAATAAGCAGTGGGGGCAGCTCAGGTGCTTCAGAGTCTTTAATTCTACAATAGAGCTGATTTGCTGTCCTTTAGCCTCTCTCTGCTGTTAATCATTCTCTCACAATTTCGTCGTGGTACTGAAATTTATGACTTTTAGTCACACACTGATGTTGGGCTCCCAGAGCAGTGAAAGAAAGAATTTTGACTGGCTAGAAAATAATATTCAGTTTTTGCAAGACACTGTTTTCCAGCATTTCATCATGACGTAAAACTGGCTGTGTGTGATGCTTAGCAATTCCTTATCTGGCTGGTTTTATCTGATTAAAGTCTACTAGGATGGGGAAAAATAAGACAGATTTGCTGTGTGTATTCTGAGAAGCACGCTGCTCATATAACACTGTTCCAGCAAACTATTCAAATGTATGAAGACAATGTAGAATCTGCAAAATGCTATTTCATACAAAGCACCAGCCAGCACCTGCACTTTTCTTCAACCCTATCTAACACAGGCAAAGTAAAACCACATAGCATCTCAAGGATATTTGCAAGCTACCTAAAAAAAAAAAGTTAGAAAAATAAGCATCAGTATGACAGCTTACTGGGGGAGGATAAAAAAAAAAAAAACACCACCAAACAACCAACCAGTCAGGAGCATAAAAACAACAGTGCTTTTTATCAGATGTCAGTATTCTAAGCAAAAACAGCAGCACTATACTTTGGATTATGTATGGATCCACAAATTCAAGGCCAAAGAATAAACACTGAATATCCTATCCAAGAATAACATCAGATGTTTTTATAATATAGGCACCAGTATTACTGAACAAAACTGTTCTCTGCTTTTTGAAGTAGCAAAAGTCATCCAAGCAGTTTCAGAGATCACAAAACTAAAAAAAAAAACCCCACACCAAAGTACAGCTACCAGGCTGTATGATTTTTCACTATTACTATCAAACCTTGTCTTTGTGTGAATCCTCCAATTTAACATCTGATATGACTACATTACATGGCTTTGCATCATACTCTAGTAGACTTCATCAAACATGACTCACACTACAAAGAAACAGTGGAAATACAGACATCAGAATGGATTTTTGGTAACACTTTTCTCAAGGGCTCAGATTGAAAAGAAAATTAAGTAAATTTGTTCACTATATTAAGCTGTTACATATACTCTTCTTTAGGATCCCTTTGTGATAGTAAAAAATATAACGTTTATTCTTCTACAAGTTATTCCTATCAAGAGTTCAGAATGCAGCAATACCAAAGGATATAATGAAGTCCCAGCTGTGGTAGGTATTGCCACAAAAGCAGATGCCCCAAAAAGCATATACTAGCATATAACTAGTTCTGTTGGTTTTGTTTTCCAAATACACAAATCTAGTCAAAGATACAAAGCCAAAACCAGATTTCAACATTTCAGAATAAGTTCTTCTCAGTTACGTGAAGCTACATACTGTTTTCTCACATAACTGACAATCTTTAATAAAACTGTAATAGGGACACTACCAAACAAAGGATAAGGCCTAGGAGTTACAGACTTATTAGTGTTCATTTTCTCTAAATAAGATTTCTAATTGTGTCTACCAGGTACAGAACAGCTCTTTGTTGATTAGTTAGAATAGATCAAAAGACACAGAGTGAAACAAGAAATCAAGAACTACGAGGCAGCATTATAACCAATATTTCAGCTCTCTAGAGTGAACAAAAGGCTAGAAGGAGCAATGGAGGAATAGACTCTCTTTTCCAAACACAAATCCAGAAACAAAGCACATTCTTTAAATAATTGCTGCTGATTATTATTCTGTCATTATCTCAAATGATTGGTTTGAATGCTTGCAGACTGGTTAATTTGCTCAATTTTAAATGTTTCAAATCTATAAAGCAGATTTCTCTGACACAAGCAGTTTTCAGCTAAAGGTTAGATTTCACTTTTTTTTTTTAATAAATTACTTACTTCTTCATTTATACATGGCATTAAGGCTATGTTCTATCCCTATGCAGCAGAACATATATCCTAAAATTTCTCTGCCCTCTTCCTCCTGTTTCAAATGTCTTTTGATTAAGTTCTTCAAAATAATTATTTTTATACCTTTCAAAAACAAAATTATGATTTGTATTGACACACGAAGTAATTTTAGCTGCAATCCTACCCCTCTCTCCTCTTTCACTTAATACTCTTCAATGTAAACTAAATAAACTGGACTCAAATTCCCTGCAAAGGTTAGTGCTTCAGGTTTTATAAAGCATCAGAGTACAAAACAAATACAAAAATTAATAAAATCCACATGTAAATTTATGACTCAGTTCTTCAATGCAGAATTTACAAACCAGACACACAGTATATGAACAAACCATTTACTGTTGTTAGCTGTACTGTTTTAAGAAATTCCTCTAACATCAAAAGTATATCAACTTTAAGAACCTCAAAAATCTTCATGCATTAAACTGTAATTTGGCATTTTTTTTTTTTTTTAATCATAACAAACTCTTTCATTAGATGATTTTTGGTGCAATCTCTATTCTTCTCTGCACAGGTTCAAAAATTGTCACTTAGTAAGTAGCAAAATCAAGCTCAAAATGCATTTTACAATAATACGATTTGCAAGGTGAAACATTTACCTTGAGTGTAAGCATAGTCATCTGATCCAGAACTAGAACTTCTCTGATACTTATGGCTTCCTTTTTCTCCTCCAGATCCTGGGATTACAGGAATAGGCTGAATAGGCTCTGGTGCTGCAGAACGCTCTTCTTGGTCCACTAAATTTAAAAGATTCTCAGTCGGTGCTCGACCTACTGTGATTTTAAAAATGGTTGGGTTTGGCTGAGATACCATTACCCGAGGAGACTGTGTTGGTGCACCTGTAGGTCCAGTTGGTTGAGTGTAGGTAATATATACTGGATTAACACTAAATGGAGGTTTGGGTTGACCCGACATACCTCTTGATGGAGAGCTTGAAGGAGGAGTAGTGGCTGCATACAGCGGGTGCTGGTTTCGTTGAGATGGTTGATTACTTATTGGTGAAGGACTTCTGTTCATTGCAGTCCCAGGCCTTTGCGGTGGCTCAACTGTAATTTCTATTTTATTCATGGAACCTTTGGATAAACTAGGTCCAGCAAAAGGAGGAAGATACGATACAGAGTGACCACCCTGTTTTTGAAAAGTCTGGGATGCTTGCTGATATGGATGGGGTGGGACAGTCGAAGGACTAGGAGGCATGAAAACATGTGAACTCTGATGACTCAACTGAGGAGGCTGAACTTGGTGTTGAGGAGAGCCAAAGGGAGAGGGACACTGGGATGGCGGTGGCGATCGAAAAGCTGACTGAGGGATCTGGGGTTGTTTAGGAGAATACTGAGAAGGTTGGTAGTTCTGTTGATGTGGATACACAGGTAAAGGACGGGGAGTATAGTGTGGAACTGGGCCCTGTGGCGATGAATGCCACTGTGTATTCTGAGGAGTCTGTCGTCCTGAAGAACTTTGAGATGTTTGTCTTATATAAATAGAGCCAGGAGTCCCATAAAGATTGCTTGGAATCTGTGGAAGAATTTGTAGAGCTCTGGGTACACTCTGTCCCGAGGGGAGGTTTTGTGATACTGTAACAGTAATGGGATTTGTACTGTACCGAGGTATGTGCATATACGTGGGAGGAGGGCCTTGCATAGCAGACGTGTTCATTCCTGGTTGTATGGAAGATGGCTGTGGAGGTGGCTGTGGAGGAGGAGTAGCTGCATTTCTATTCTGGTCATTCATGAAAAATGGATTGTAACTAGGAGAAGCTGCCACAACAGCGGGAGCAGAATGTGGTTCTTGAACTAAGCATATCAGCTGTTTACCTGCTGTGCGTTGTGGATCAATATGTCCATCACTTGAACTGTGTACCAGTGTACGACCACCATTAAGTTGAGCTCCATCCCCTGCATGATAGCTGGTATGAGGATGAATACCCAGATTAATGTGCAAAAGGCTATTTCTATTCATTCTGGTGTCATCAGGACTATGGTACTCCATATATAAGTATTTGTTGCTCTCCTGTGCGAGGGCTCGACAACAGGCATCTAGGTTGTTGTTGTTCTAGGAGTAAGAAAGGACAGCTATTATTGTCAAATAGCAGAAGAAAAAGCCACGGTTCAGCATTCAGCAAGCATTCAACTGAAGCTGCAATCAAGCCTAGCTCGAACACAACTAAGGGTAACATTTCGCAGACATGAATTTTGAAACAAGGGTAATACATACTAGGTCATAGTACTCAAGTAGTCTATACATCTAGAAAAATGCTATGGTAACACGGTATGACATTTTAAAAAAATCAAGTCCAGTTTTAGGGAAAGCAATGGTTACACCTCTTGGCATCTTTTGCTAGGAACAGATATGTACAATTAACTACTTCTAATACCACAGATCAAATTAAACCAGATCAAAATTGCAAACTGCAAAAGGCGGATGAAATGTTAATGTCTACCCGAGTGTTTATTGTTTTCACCTTTATTTTACTGTTTACCTGAGTACATTACTTCACTTGAAAGTTTAAAAGCCCAACATTTTAAACCAGCTTTTCTTGGTAGAACAGAATTTAGTGCCTTAAAAATGGAGTCAGAATAAGTATTGCTTGAAAAAGTACTGGCAATTCCATAAAGCACCTTACAATTCCGACAATTTCTGCTTCTTTTAAGAATTTCAGGCTCAAGGCTAAAAAAAGGTTTATTCATACATCAGCGAGGAAACCAAATAACTCCTGCAAATGTTTCATTTGTTACGTGGTGCCAGCAGTTGAAATTATTCAGACGATAAATTATGAATCAAATCAAATGTATACTGGGGAATTTCCTTTCTTCCCCTCTCCACTCATTTTAGCTTAATCTAGACTTGTTAAAAGAATGACATGAATGGTAGCTTTTCCAAAAGAGTAAAATTACTATAAAGCATTCCAGATTGTGGATTTTTTTCCTCCCCAGTTTCTCATACAACAGCCTGTACCAGCTGTGGTTCAGTTTTTAATTTAAACAGTAGTTAAAGAAAAAAAAATAATAACTTCACTTAAAGTTCAACTACATCTGGCCCTCAGCACCCTAACTTTGTTATGTGTGATCCAGGATTGGCACCTTCTGTGACATAAAGCATCTCCTACCAGAACAACTGTGTATATATATAAACGCACATACACCCCCACCTCCCTTAGTGTGTGAAGACTACCATTCTGAGGAATATACATTAATAACTGTTTCATTTCTATTTTAAACACTACCACTTTATATAGTTCATATACATATTAATACCCATGTGGCCTTGCCGTACAATTTTCAACAGCCTTTCCAGTTGGTTGAAAAGTCTTTCTTTTCTAAAGGAAAACATTTCTATTCTAAGAGACTGATACCTAGTCAGTCTTAATACTAAAATGAAGATGACCCTCCCAAAATTTCATGTGATTTCACTGTCAGACGAACACAGATATTCAGCATCTTTTCAGGTGAAGACTTACTACTGAACATGGCAGAAGACAGTCTAGCACTTAATTATGTATGGCTCTCACTCCAGGGATACTTCTCCCTGACTACTTCCCCATCATGCTAAACTCCATTTCTAGACCCCAGTGGTCAACTGGAATATCCAGACTTACCAAAGAAAAATTTAAAACCAGAACATATAAGAACCAGACCTTGTAATAATAACCAGCACCACAGTGCCAAGACAGGAATCTCAAAACAGTTAACTGATACCATCAGCCACTTGCCATCTAACCAGGACTTCATAGAGAGTCCTCAGTTTCCTTAGGTCACTTCATCAGGGTGGAAGTGCAGAGAATGTACATAGGACAAGCCCAAATCCAATTTTCTCAAGGTACAGAATATGTTTGTCCTTTCAAAGGACCCTCACTTTTTAATAGGTCTAAAGCTCACACTAGTTTAAATCTAGAACATGTATTGCAATAGGTCAGTGGAAACAAGCTCATATATCTTAAAACATATAAAGTGGGTTTGGAAAAAAATTCTACACAACAAATACTTCCAACGTAATGTCAACTAGCTATCCAGAACGCTGTATCGTAGATATATAGAAAAGCATGTGCTTCTGCAGCATTAGGGGTTCCGCATTTTAACAGTTTAAAGATCATAGAACAGATTGCATTGGAAGGAACCTTTAAAGGTCATCTAGTCCAACCTCCCCTGCAATGAGCAGGGACATCTTCAACTAGATTAGGTTGATCAGAGCCCTGCCCAACCTGTCGACGAATGTTTCCAGGGATGAGGCCTCTCTTGGCACCTCTCTAAGCAACCTGTTCCAGGGCTTCAGCACTCCCATTGGAAAATATGTCTTCCTTATATCTAGCCTAAATCTCCCCTCTTTTAGTTTAAAGTCATTACCCCCGTTCCTATCTCAACAGGTCCTGCTAAAAAGTGTGTCCCTGTCTTTCCTGTAGGCCCCCATGAAGTACTGAAAGGCCACAATAAGGTCTTCTTGGAGCTTTCTCTTCTCTAGGCTGAACAGCCCCAACTCTCCTAACCTGTCCTCATAGGAGAGTTGCTCCATCCCTCTGAACATCTTCGTGGCCCTCCTCTGGACTTGTTCCAACAGGTCCACGTCCTTCTTATGGTGGTGGCCCCAGAGCTTGAATGCAGTACTCCAGGCGGGGTCTCACAAGAGCAGAGCAGAAGCGCAGAATCACCTCCCTTGACCTGCTGGCCACACTTCTTTTGATGGAACCTAGGATACAAGTTGGTTTTCTGGCCTGCAAGCACACATTGTCAGCTCATGTCCAGCTTTTCATCCACCAGTACCACCAAATCTTTCTCCACAAGGCTACTCTAAATCCTTTCATGCCCCAGCCTGTATTGATACTGGGAGTTGCCTCAACCCATGTGCAGGACCCTGCACTTGGCCTTGTTGAACCTCATCAAGTTCACACGGGCCCACTTCTCCAGCCTATTCAGGTCCCTCTGGATGGCATCCCATCTCTCTCAGGTGTGTCAACCACACCACTGGGCTTGGTGTCATCTGTAAATCTGCTGAGGATGCACTCAATCCCACTGCCTATGTCACTGGATGAACAGTACTGGTCCCAGGACAGACCCTTGAGGGACACCACTTGTCACCGATCTCCCTCTGGACATTAAGCCACTGACCACTATCCTCTGGACACAACCATCCAACCAATTCCTCATCCGCTGAGCAATCCACCCATCAAATCCATCTCTCTCCAATTTAGAGAGAAGGATGTTGTGGGGCACTGTGTCAAAGGCCTTAGAGAAGTCTAGACAGACGCTACTGTAGCTTTTCCCTTGTCCACTGGTGTAGTCACTCCACCACAGAAGGCTACTAGGTGGGTCAGACAGGACTTGCCCTTGGTGAAGCCATTCTGGCTGTTTTGAATCACCTGCCTGCCCTCCAGGTGCCTTAGTATAGCTTCTAAAAGTATCTGTTCCATGATCTTCCCAGGCACCCAGCCTCAGATGCGGCTGAAAGGTCAGTAGTTTCCAGGGTCGTCTTTTCTACCCTTTTTAAAAATGGGTGCAACGTTTCCTTTTTTCCAGTCACCACAGACTTCACCTGACTGCCATGAAGTTTCAAGTATCATGGAGAGTGGCTTGCCAACTACATCAGCCAATTCCCTCAGGACTCTGGGATGCATCTCTCATCAGGTCCCATAAACTTCTGTATGTTCAGATTCCTCAGCTGGTCATGAACCTGGTCTTCTGTTACAGCAGGAGGGACTTTTCCCCCAGTCCCTGCCTTGCAGTCCATCCACTCAAGAGGTGTGGGGAGAGAGGGTGCCAGTGAAGACCGAGGGAAAAAAGTTATTGAGTACCTCAGCTTTCTCCTCATCCGCTCTTACCAGTTTGCCAATCTTGGTTCAGTGGGGTACACCTTCTTTGATGATCTGGTTGACATACCTACAGAAGCCTTTATTACTCTTTGCATCCCTTGCCAAGTTCAGCTCCAGCCATGCCTTAGCCCTCCTGACCCCATCCCTACACAGCCAGGCAGCCTCCCTATGCTCTTCCCAAGATACCTGTCCCTGCTTCCACTGCCTGTGCATTCCCTTCCTGCCCTTTAGTTTGACCCACAGGTCTCAACTCAGCCATGCTGGTCTCTTGCCTTCCTTTCCTGATTTCTTACAGGGGATCAAGAGTTCTTACACTCTATGGAAAGCATCCTTAATATCTGCCAGGCTCTGTTCTGCTTCCTTGTCCCTGAGGGCAGTTTTTCATGGAGTCCTATTGACTAACGCCTTGAAGAGCTGGAAATTTACTTTCCTATAATTCAAGGTCCTGACTTTACTCTTGCCCCGACCCATATCCCTCAGGGCTGCAAACTCCACCAGTGCATGATCACTGCAGCCCAGGCTGCCTCCAATCTTGGCATCACCAATTAGATCACTTGTGCTGGTGATCATCAGGTGCAGTATTGCATCCCCTCTGGTGGGGCTGTCTATTACCTGTCTTAAGAAGTTATCTTTGATGCCCTCCAGGAGTATCCTGGATTGCCTACAGCTTGCTGTGCTACTTTTCCAGCAGACTCCAGGGTGGTTGAAGCCCCCCGCAGGATGAGAGCCTGAGCACAGTGCCTGCAGTAGCTGGAGTAAGAAGGCTTCACCAACAGGCTTCCCTTGATCAGGCGGCCTGTAGTAGGCACCACTCATCAGGTTCCCTTTGTTGCTTTTGTCTCCTACCCATAGGCTTTCAACCTGCTTATGGCTACTCTTCAGGGACAACTCTTCACAGTCTATCCCTTTCTTCATGTAGAGTGCAACACCCCTGCCCCTCCTTCCTCACCTGTCCCTTTTGAACAGCCTGTAGCCATCAGTCATAGCTCTCCAGTCATGGGATTCGTCCCACCAGGCTTCAGTAACAGCAACCAGATAGTAGCTTTCTAGCAGCACAGTGGCGTCCAGCTTCTGTTTGTTTCCCATGCTGTGTGCATTAGTGTAGAGGCGTTTCAGCTGGGCTGTTGGCCATGTGTTCACACGGGCCCACTTCTCCAGCCTATTCAGGTCCCTCTGGATGGCATCCCATCTCTCTCAGGTGTGTCAACCACACCACTGGGCTTGGTGTCATCTGTAAATCTGCTGAGGATGCACTCAATCCCACTGCCTATGTCACTGGATGAACAGTACTGGTCCCAGGACAGACCCTTGAGGGACACCACTTGTCACCGATCTCCCTCTGGACATTAAGCCACTGACCACTATCCTCTGGACACAACCATCCAACCAATTCCTCATCCGCTGAGCAATCCACCCATCAAATCCATCTCTCTCCAATTTAGAGAGAAGGATGTTGTGGGGCACTGTGTCAAAGGCCTTAGAGAAGTCTAGACAGACGCTACTGTAGCTTTTCCCTTGTCCACTGGTGTAGTCACTCCACCACAGAAGGCTACTAGGTGGGTCAGACAGGACTTGCCCTTGGTGAAGCCATTCTGGCTGTTTTGAATCACCTGCCTGCCCTCCAGGTGCCTTAGTATAGCTTCTAAAAGTATCTGTTCCATGATCTTCCCAGGCACCCAGCCTCAGATGCGGCTGAAAGGTCAGTAGTTTCCAGGGTCGTCTTTTCTACCCTTTTTAAAAATGGGTGCAACGTTTCCTTTTTTCCAGTCACCACAGACTTCACCTGACTGCCATGAAGTTTCAAGTATCATGGAGAGTGGCTTGCCAACTACATCAGCCAATTCCCTCAGGACTCTGGGATGCATCTCTCATCAGGTCCCATAAACTTCTGTATGTTCAGATTCCTCAGCTGGTCATGAACCTGGTCTTCTGTTACAGCAGGAGGGACTTTTCCCCCAGTCCCTGCCTTGCAGTCCATCCACTCAAGAGGTGTGGGGAGAGAGGGTGCCAGTGAAGACCGAGGGAAAAAAGTTATTGAGTACCTCAGCTTTCTCCTCATCCGCTCTTACCAGTTTGCCAATCTTGGTTCAGTGGGGTACACCTTCTTTGATGATCTGGTTGACATACCTACAGAAGCCTTTATTACTCTTTGCATCCCTTGCCAAGTTCAGCTCCAGCCATGCCTTAGCCCTCCTGACCCCATCCCTACACAGCCAGGCAGCCTCCCTATGCTCTTCCCAAGATACCTGTCCCTGCTTCCACTGCCTGTGCATTCCCTTCCTGCCCTTTAGTTTGACCCACAGGTCTCAACTCAGCCATGCTGGTCTCTTGCCTTCCTTTCCTGATTTCTTACAGGGGATCAAGAGTTCTTACACTCTATGGAAAGCATCCTTAATATCTGCCAGGCTCTGTTCTGCTTCCTTGTCCCTGAGGGCAGTTTTTCATGGAGTCCTATTGACTAACGCCTTGAAGAGCTGGAAATTTACTTTCCTATAATTCAAGGTCCTGACTTTACTCTTGCCCCGACCCATATCCCTCAGGGCTGCAAACTCCACCAGTGCATGATCACTGCAGCCCAGGCTGCCTCCAATCTTGGCATCACCAATTAGATCACTTGTGCTGGTGATCATCAGGTGCAGTATTGCATCCCCTCTGGTGGGGCTGTCTATTACCTGTCTTAAGAAGTTATCTTTGATGCCCTCCAGGAGTATCCTGGATTGCCTACAGCTTGCTGTGCTACTTTTCCAGCAGACTCCAGGGTGGTTGAAGCCCCCCGCAGGATGAGAGCCTGAGCACAGTGCCTGCAGTAGCTGGAGTAAGAAGGCTTCACCAACAGGCTTCCCTTGATCAGGCGGCCTGTAGTAGGCACCACTCATCAGGTTCCCTTTGTTGCTTTTGTCTCCTACCCATAGGCTTTCAACCTGCTTATGGCTACTCTTCAGGGACAACTCTTCACAGTCTATCCCTTTCTTCATGTAGAGTGCAACACCCCTGCCCCTCCTTCCTCACCTGTCCCTTTTGAACAGCCTGTAGCCATCAGTCATAGCTCTCCAGTCATGGGATTCGTCCCACCAGGCTTCAGTAACAGCAACCAGATAGTAGCTTTCTAGCAGCACAGTGGCGTCCAGCTTCTGTTTGTTTCCCATGCTGTGTGCATTAGTGTAGAGGCGTTTCAGCTGGGCTGTTGGCCATGTCACCTTCTTAAAGAAACATCCCTTAACTCCCTTGGAGTATTTCATTGGTGTGTCCTTCTTGGCTTCTATTACCTCAGGAGTCCCTGGCTCCTCTCTGTAAGACTTCAAGTACGCTGCAGTGTAGCCAGTGCATCTCAGAGCAACCGCTGCATGCCCTCGCTAGCACCCTGTCCCTCTAACTGTCACCTATCATCCCACGGCTTGTCACACGCAAGCCAGCTATTGCCCTCCTCCCCCTTCAAGCCTCAAGATGTCTATGACTTCAACACAATTAATCAAAACGATCATATACTTAACAGTACAGAAAAGATGTCTGTCAGGATAAGTAAAGCTTTATATTGCAGGGCTTCCCTGCTTTATGTTTGTCTGAAAGCAATTAATTTGTATTTGCATGGTTTAGAAGACACACAATCCAAAAATTACATCCACAGTTATCAGTATACCTATTCTTCTGCCTGGGACAGCTAGGATGCAAATGCAGCTTCACTACTTTCATACGCAGCAGTTTATCACATTAAGTTCCACTTTGGCCACGGCCACACAAGGCCAAATCAGATCTTACTTGTTTCTATTTCACTTCTGAATCTTCCCATTAACAGAAGGCATTCCTAGACGACCATTACTTTGAAAAATGATTATGTGCATTCACTTATTATCACTTCTAATTTGTGATTTTAGATGAAGGTGAAAGAAAGAAATTTAAAGGAAAAAAATAAAAAAAAATAAAAAAAACCCCTGCCACCTGACTCGGAGACAGAGAAGAAAAAAATAAACCTTTGGACAGCTGTAGCAAAAAGATGCCACGAAGACAGAAAATCTTTGGATTCCTATCTAAGGCCAGTTCCTTATTTTGGAAGAATGAATCATTGTTTGCTAAAATCTCCTCCAGTATATGTATGTCATATAAATAAGTCATCATCAATAATCATTCCATTAGCTACTTTCCTTATTCCCTGTAACCATACAGTCACAGGTCACGTAGACAAGGAAGAATGGCAAAAAAACCCCACAATCATAAGAATGATAAAATCTTTGTACATAAGAGACAGGACAAAAATGCAAGTAGTGGAGTCTTCCACCCTTTCCAAACAAAATCAGAAGAATAAAAAACTATGCTCCATGTATACTGCTAAAAGGAACTTTCACAGTACAATAACAAAATACACATACTCTTAAAAACTCTTTGCCATACCTGAAGCATACACTGAGATACCACCCCTTCAGGTATCTCAGGGAAACGTTGTCGGAGATCATGGAGTACCTGCACGTCGAGTTGTTGACTGCCCTGCGCCATGCCAGATTGATGATGTTCCAGATTACCAAAAAATGGAAGTCAACAGGCCTTCCAATGATTATGGTCTTCTGAGGCTTCTGGCATTTTCTGTAAGAAAGAAAACACGATCAATTATCTTTTAAGCCATTACGACAACTTTTCCTCTTTCCCCAGCTGCACATGTAAAAGAATTACCATTTTATCCCCGCTCACTGGAGGTTAGGAAATGTGATGCCTATCTACAAAAAGGGCCAGAAGGAGGATCCAGAGAACTACAGGCCTGTCGTCTAACCTTGGTGCCAGGGAAGGTTACAGAGCAGATCCTCCTGAATGCCATCATACAGCACCTACAGGGGACAGCATGGGTTTATAAAAGGCAGGTCCTGCTTGAGAAACCTCATGTCCTTCTATGACAAGATGACCCACTTAGTGGATGAGGGAAAGGCTGTGGACATTGCCTACCTAGGCTTTAGTAAAGTCTTTGATACCTCACTACAAGAAAGACATTGAGGTGGTGGACCGTGTCCAGAGAAGGGAAACAAACCTGGTGAAGGGTCTAAAGCACAAGTCTTATGAGGAGCATTTTACTGTTTACCTGAGTACATTACTTCACTTGAAAGTTTAAAAGCCCAACATTTTAAACCAGCTTTTCTTGGTAGAACAGAATTTAGTGCCTTAAAAATGGAGTCAGAATAAGTATTGCTTGAAAAAGTACTGGCAATTCCATAAAGCACCTTACAATTCCGACAATTTCTGCTTCTTTTAAGAATTTCAGGCTCAAGGCTAAAAAAAGGTTTATTCATACATCAGCGAGGAAACCAAATAACTCCTGCAAATGTTTCATTTGTTACGTGGTGCCAGCAGTTGAAATTATTCAGACGATAAATTATGAATCAAATCAAATGTATACTGGGGAATTTCCTTTCTTCCCCTCTCCACTCATTTTAGCTTAATCTAGACTTGTTAAAAGAATGACATGAATGGTAGCTTTTCCAAAAGAGTAAAATTACTATAAAGCATTCCAGATTGTGGATTTTTTTCCTCCCCAGTTTCTCATACAACAGCCTGTACCAGCTGTGGTTCAGTTTTTAATTTAAACAGTAGTTAAAGAAAAAAAAATAATAACTTCACTTAAAGTTCAACTACATCTGGCCCTCAGCACCCTAACTTTGTTATGTGTGATCCAGGATTGGCACCTTCTGTGACATAAAGCATCTCCTACCAGAACAACTGTGTATATATATAAACGCACATACACCCCCACCTCCCTTAGTGTGTGAAGACTACCATTCTGAGGAATATACATTAATAACTGTTTCATTTCTATTTTAAACACTACCACTTTATATAGTTCATATACATATTAATACCCATGTGGCCTTGCCGTACAATTTTCAACAGCCTTTCCAGTTGGTTGAAAAGTCTTTCTTTTCTAAAGGAAAACATTTCTATTCTAAGAGACTGATACCTAGTCAGTCTTAATACTAAAATGAAGATGACCCTCCCAAAATTTCATGTGATTTCACTGTCAGACGAACACAGATATTCAGCATCTTTTCAGGTGAAGACTTACTACTGAACATGGCAGAAGACAGTCTAGCACTTAATTATGTATGGCTCTCACTCCAGGGATACTTCTCCCTGACTACTTCCCCATCATGCTAAACTCCATTTCTAGACCCCAGTGGTCAACTGGAATATCCAGACTTACCAAAGAAAAATTTAAAACCAGAACATATAAGAACCAGACCTTGTAATAATAACCAGCACCACAGTGCCAAGACAGGAATCTCAAAACAGTTAACTGATACCATCAGCCACTTGCCATCTAACCAGGACTTCATAGAGAGTCCTCAGTTTCCTTAGGTCACTTCATCAGGGTGGAAGTGCAGAGAATGTACATAGGACAAGCCCAAATCCAATTTTCTCAAGGTACAGAATATGTTTGTCCTTTCAAAGGACCCTCACTTTTTAATAGGTCTAAAGCTCACACTAGTTTAAATCTAGAACATGTATTGCAATAGGTCAGTGGAAACAAGCTCATATATCTTAAAACATATAAAGTGGGTTTGGAAAAAAATTCTACACAACAAATACTTCCAACGTAATGTCAACTAGCTATCCAGAACGCTGTATCGTAGATATATAGAAAAGCATGTGCTTCTGCAGCATTAGGGGTTCCGCATTTTAACAGTTTAAAGATCATAGAACAGATTGCATTGGAAGGAACCTTTAAAGGTCATCTAGTCCAACCTCCCCTGCAATGAGCAGGGACATCTTCAACTAGATTAGGTTGATCAGAGCCCTGCCCAACCTGTCGACGAATGTTTCCAGGGATGAGGCCTCTCTTGGCACCTCTCTAAGCAACCTGTTCCAGGGCTTCAGCACTCCCATTGGAAAATATGTCTTCCTTATATCTAGCCTAAATCTCCCCTCTTTTAGTTTAAAGTCATTACCCCCGTTCCTATCTCAACAGGTCCTGCTAAAAAGTGTGTCCCTGTCTTTCCTGTAGGCCCCCATGAAGTACTGAAAGGCCACAATAAGGTCTTCTTGGAGCTTTCTCTTCTCTAGGCTGAACAGCCCCAACTCTCCTAACCTGTCCTCATAGGAGAGTTGCTCCATCCCTCTGAACATCTTCGTGGCCCTCCTCTGGACTTGTTCCAACAGGTCCACGTCCTTCTTATGTTGGGGGCCCCAGAGCTGGAATGCAGTACTCCAGGTGGGGTCTCACAAGAGCAGAGCAGAAGCGCAGAATCACCTCCCTTGACCTGCTGGCCACACTTCTTTTGATGGAACCTAGGATACAAGTTGGTTTTCTGGCCTGCAAGCACACATTGTCAGCTCATGTCCAGCTTTTCATCCACCAGTACCACCAAATCTTTCTCCACAAGGCTACTCTAAATCCTTTCATGCCCCAGCCTGTATTGATACTGGGAGTTGCCTCAACCCATGTGCAGGACCCTGCACTTGGCCTTGTTGAACCTCATCAAGTTCACACGGGCCCACTTCTCCAGCCTATTCAGGTCCCTCTGGATGGCATCCCATCTCTCTCAGGTGTGTCAACCACACCACTGGGCTTGGTGTCATCTGTAAATCTGCTGAGGATGCACTCAATCCCACTGCCTATGTCACTGGATGAACAGTACTGGTCCCAGGACAGACCCTTGAGGGACACCACTTGTCACCGATCTCCCTCTGGACATTAAGCCACTGACCACTATCCTCTGGACACAACCATCCAACCAATTCCTCATCCGCTGAGCAATCCACCCATCAAATCCATCTCTCTCCAATTTAGAGAGAAGGATGTTGTGGGGCACTGTGTCAAAGGCCTTAGAGAAGTCTAGACAGACGCTACTGTAGCTTTTCCCTTGTCCACTGGTGTAGTCACTCCACCACAGAAGGCTACTAGGTGGGTCAGACAGGACTTGCCCTTGGTGAAGCCATTCTGGCTGTTTTGAATCACCTGCCTGCCCTCCAGGTGCCTTAGTATAGCTTCTAAAAGTATCTGTTCCATGATCTTCCCAGGCACCCAGCCTCAGATGCGGCTGAAAGGTCAGTAGTTTCCAGGGTCGTCTTTTCTACCCTTTTTAAAAATGGGTGCAACGTTTCCTTTTTTCCAGTCACCACAGACTTCACCTGACTGCCATGAAGTTTCAAGTATCATGGAGAGTGGCTTGCCAACTACATCAGCCAATTCCCTCAGGACTCTGGGATGCATCTCTCATCAGGTCCCATAAACTTCTGTATGTTCAGATTCCTCAGCTGGTCATGAACCTGGTCTTCTGTTACAGCAGGAGGGACTTTTCCCCCAGTCCCTGCCTTGCAGTCCATCCACTCAAGAGGTGTGGGGAGAGAGGGTGCCAGTGAAGACCGAGGGAAAAAAGTTATTGAGTACCTCAGCTTTCTCCTCATCCGCTCTTACCAGTTTGCCAATCTTGGTTCAGTGGGGTACACCTTCTTTGATGATCTGGTTGACATACCTACAGAAGCCTTTATTACTCTTTGCATCCCTTGCCAAGTTCAGCTCCAGCCATGCCTTAGCCCTCCTGACCCCATCCCTACACAGCCAGGCAGCCTCCCTATGCTCTTCCCAAGATACCTGTCCCTGCTTCCACTGCCTGTGCATTCCCTTCCTGCCCTTTAGTTTGACCCACAGGTCTCAACTCAGCCATGCTGGTCTCTTGCCTTCCTTTCCTGATTTCTTACAGGGGATCAAGAGTTCTTACACTCTATGGAAAGCATCCTTAATATCTGCCAGGCTCTGTTCTGCTTCCTTGTCCCTGAGGGCAGTTTTTCATGGAGTCCTATTGACTAACGCCTTGAAGAGCTGGAAATTTACTTTCCTATAATTCAAGGTCCTGACTTTACTCTTGCCCCGACCCATATCCCTCAGGGCTGCAAACTCCACCAGTGCATGATCACTGCAGCCCAGGCTGCCTCCAATCTTGGCATCACCAATTAGATCACTTGTGCTGGTGATCATCAGGTGCAGTATTGCATCCCCTCTGGTGGGGCTGTCTATTACCTGTCTTAAGAAGTTATCTTTGATGCCCTCCAGGAGTATCCTGGATTGCCTACAGCTTGCTGTGCTACTTTTCCAGCAGACTCCAGGGTGGTTGAAGCCCCCCGCAGGATGAGAGCCTGAGCACAGTGCCTGCAGTAGCTGGAGTAAGAAGGCTTCACCAACAGGCTTCCCTTGATCAGGCGGCCTGTAGTAGGCACCACTCATCAGGTTCCCTTTGTTGCTTTTGTCTCCTACCCATAGGCTTTCAACCTGCTTATGGCTACTCTTCAGGGACAACTCTTCACAGTCTATCCCTTTCTTCATGTAGAGTGCAACACCCCTGCCCCTCCTTCCTCACCTGTCCCTTTTGAACAGCCTGTAGCCATCAGTCATAGCTCTCCAGTCATGGGATTCGTCCCACCAGGCTTCAGTAACAGCAACCAGATAGTAGCTTTCTAGCAGCACAGTGGCGTCCAGCTTCTGTTTGTTTCCCATGCTGTGTGCATTAGTGTAGAGGCGTTTCAGCTGGGCTGTTGGCCATGGCACCTTCTTAAAGAAACATCCCTTAACTCCCTTGGAGTATTTCATTGGTGTGTCCTTCTTGGCTTCTATTACCTCAGGAGTCCCTGGCTCCTCTCTGTAAGACTTCAAGTACGCTGCAGTGTAGCCAGTGCATCTCAGAGCAACCGCTGCATGCCCTCGCTAGCACCCTGTCCCTCTAACTGTCACCTATCATCCCACGGCTTGTCACACGCAAGCCAGCTATTGCCCTCCTCCCCCTTCAAGCCTCAAGATGTCTATGACTTCAACACAATTAATCAAAACGATCATATACTTAACAGTACAGAAAAGATGTCTGTCAGGATAAGTAAAGCTTTATATTGCAGGGCTTCCCTGCTTTATGTTTGTCTGAAAGCAATTAATTTGTATTTGCATGGTTTAGAAGACACACAATCCAAAAATTACATCCACAGTTATCAGTATACCTATTCTTCTGCCTGGGACAGCTAGGATGCAAATGCAGCTTCACTACTTTCATACGCAGCAGTTTATCACATTAAGTTCCACTTTGGCCACGGCCACACAAGGCCAAATCAGATCTTACTTGTTTCTATTTCACTTCTGAATCTTCCCATTAACAGAAGGCATTCCTAGACGACCATTACTTTGAAAAATGATTATGTGCATTCACTTATTATCACTTCTAATTTGTGATTTTAGATGAAGGTGAAAGAAAGAAATTTAAAGGAAAAAAATAAAAAAAAATAAAAAAAACCCCTGCCACCTGACTCGGAGACAGAGAAGAAAAAAATAAACCTTTGGACAGCTGTAGCAAAAAGATGCCACGAAGACAGAAAATCTTTGGATTCCTATCTAAGGCCAGTTCCTTATTTTGGAAGAATGAATCATTGTTTGCTAAAATCTCCTCCAGTATATGTATGTCATATAAATAAGTCATCATCAATAATCATTCCATTAGCTACTTTCCTTATTCCCTGTAACCATACAGTCACAGGTCACGTAGACAAGGAAGAATGGCAAAAAAACCCCACAATCATAAGAATGATAAAATCTTTGTACATAAGAGACAGGACAAAAATGCAAGTAGTGGAGTCTTCCACCCTTTCCAAACAAAATCAGAAGAATAAAAAACTATGCTCCATGTATACTGCTAAAAGGAACTTTCACAGTACAATAACAAAATACACATACTCTTAAAAACTCTTTGCCATACCTGAAGCATACACTGAGATACCACCCCTTCAGGTATCTCAGGGAAACGTTGTCGGAGATCATGGAGTACCTGCACGTCGAGTTGTTGACTGCCCTGCGCCATGCCAGATTGATGATGTTCCAGATTACCAAAAAATGGAAGTCAACAGGCCTTCCAATGATTATGGTCTTCTGAGGCTTCTGGCATTTTCTGTAAGAAAGAAAACACGATCAATTATCTTTTAAGCCATTACGACAACTTTTCCTCTTTCCCCAGCTGCACATGTAAAAGAATTACCATTTTATCCCCGCTCACTGGAGGTTAGGAAATGTGATGCCTATCTACAAAAAGGGCCAGAAGGAGGATCCAGAGAACTACAGGCCTGTCGTCTAACCTTGGTGCCAGGGAAGGTTACAGAGCAGATCCTCCTGAATGCCATCATACAGCACCTACAGGGGACAGCATGGGTTTATAAAAGGCAGGTCCTGCTTGAGAAACCTCATGTCCTTCTATGACAAGATGACCCACTTAGTGGATGAGGGAAAGGCTGTGGACATTGCCTACCTAGGCTTTAGTAAAGTCTTTGATACCTCACTACAAGAAAGACATTGAGGTGGTGGACCGTGTCCAGAGAAGGGAAACAAACCTGGTGAAGGGTCTAAAGCACAAGTCTTATGAGGAGCGGCTGAGGGAACTGGGGTTGTTCAGCCTGGGGAAAAGGAGGCCAAGGGGAGACCTTATTGCTCTCTACAACTACCTGAAAGGAGGGTGTAGTGAGGTGGGAGTCAGCCTCTCTTCTCCCAAGTAACAGGCAATAGGACAAGAGCAAAAAGCCTCAAGTCATGCCAGGAGAGGTTTAGATTGGATATCAGGAAAAAATTCTTCACTGAAAGGATTATCAAGCATTGGAACAGGCTGTCCAGGGAAGTAGTTGAGTCACTGTCCCTGGAGGTATTTAAAAGGCATGTAGATGTGACATTTAGGGACAGGGTTCAGTGGTGGACTTGGTTTATGGTTAGACTTGGATGATCTTAATGTCTTTTCCAACCTAAACGATTCTATGATTACAGCCTCTCTTCTCCCAAGTAACAGGCAATAGGACAAGAGCAAAAAGCCTCAAGTCATGCCAGGAGAGGTTTAGATTGGATATCAGGAAAAAATTCTTCACTGAAAGGATTATCAAGCATTGGAACAGGCTGTCCAGGGAAGTAGTTGAGTCACTGTCCCTGGAGGTATTTAAAAGGCATGTAGATGTGACATTTAGGGACAGGGTTCAGTGGTGGACTTGGTTTATGGTTAGACTTGGATGATCTTAATGTCTTTTCCAACCTAAACGATTCTATGATTATCAAGAGAGCCAATGGCTTAAACACGAGAGTGGGAATCGACGTGTCTCAAATTCTAATATTAAAACACTTAATCTATTTCACTGGAATGTGCTAATTCAGACCTTTACACAGTTCCACCACGGTACCATGTAGGCATAACTTAAATTAATCTGACCTACATAAAATGGAAATGTTACATATTTACTCCCAGCTAAATTCTGAGCATTTTGAAGAGAAGTCTGAAGCTATCATTAAGCATGCATGTCTTAGTTTTCCAACCTCTTCTAGCATGTTGTAAATAACAAAGTAACACAATTATCCTAAAATACTCCTCTAGTAAGATGGGTTAAAAATCTTTACATCACTGTAAATCCAAGAATTTGGAATTAGTTTTTGGGAAACATGACAAGAGTTAAACAGAATTTAAAGAGTCCTCATTAGGATTACGATAAGCATCTATTTAAGATTTTTGTAAAGCACCTATAATATTCACACTAATTTGATTAGTGACAAAAACCCCTGTTTCCATTTCAGGATTCTTGTATTCAACAGCAAAGGTCTATTTGAACTTCAATACCCAAGGACTCCTAGAAGGCAAATACAGTCTGAGTCAACAAATGCTTGTCTCGCTTGTGGTTCATGATCACAGCAGTAATCAAGAGGTAGCTGAAGCCTAAATAAAGATTCACAAAGACTTTGTGTGAATGTGGGGCATGACATAGCCCCTGTAACACATCTATTATTGCTAAGTTTCAAAAGCCTTTCCAATGTTACTACTCAGTTGAATTCTTAACTGCAGAGAATGTACTGCTGTGTTCAAAAATGGAAATGGAAGTCAGACAGAGTTGGTGTTCGAGTAATGTATTAGCTATTCAAAGTCCCGAGTTTAAGTCACACTTATCTCAACCTCAGTGCAATTGTGGGTGGCCCACAGTACAGGTACTCCAGGCAGCTTGTCACTTGCTAGCTCGACTTCTAATACCAGTCTGGAGCAGTACAACAGATCAGCACAAATATACACATACCTTTATGCACTAATAAACTCCAACAGTTTCCTGTATCTTTCCTAAGAAAGTCTTTTAGTTTTCATAGGCGAAAAAATAGAACACGTATCTTCAAAAATCTATAAAATGTCGGTTTTAGGGTAAAAACGCTTCGGTGTTTTGAATTTGTTGTTATTATTATTTTGAATATTTAATAACCACACCTTTCTTTTTTCACCTCTTTCTAAATAGTACTTCCTTTCTCTGGAAAGGGGCAAAACAACAACAACTACCACCACAACAAAACTAGAAATCTAAACCACTCCACTCTCTTGCTACTTGGTATGTGGACAGCTCTTAATTGACATTAGCATTCATTAAATAATACATATGCTTACAGGAAGGGCTGCTCTTTGTCATATCTGATATGGATTGATCTATCCAATCAGTTGGATATTCTAGTATCCAATGTGTCACATCACACTCTTTCTCAAGATAAACGAGATAAGTTTAAACAACTGTGAGATATGTGAACTCTCCTGCTGTAATTTAAGAAATGCTAAAATAAAGTTACATTGTATTATCACAGTGCAGTTCTGTCCACTGCAGTAATGCTGCAGACCCCTTTTATTTTAAAAGGAAAGGAGTTTCCACTGACTACAAGAGCCATCTGAAAGTTCAGATCTACACTCACAGTAGGGGATCTTTTATAAAACTTATTTTTTGTAAATGACAAACAAAAACATCATATGCTGAAAGGTAGACCACCACAAGAATTCTCGAAGAAAACCTGACAGCAATCAAGCTCTATGTGTTTCTAGACAATTCTCCTTTTCCCAGGAGGCAGTGGATGAAGTACAGTAGGAGGAGCAGTAGTATTCTGGAGGAGTACCCTACCAGCATAAATTGCACTTAAAACCCCTGTGGAATAACAATGATAGCATCTGAAAATCTGAAATAGAAGATAACAATTTTAAGAATTTAACTCGCATGAGCAAAAGCTTTTACATCACTTCTCTCTTCAAATGCAAATTCAAATATAACACGGGTGAGCAGACTGGAGATCCATCATTGACACATACAATGTTTTTCTAAAATGCTTTTGTAGTAATCTAAATTAATAGTTTCTTTGATGCTTTTCTAACACTTCCTTAATATGTGTGGTGAGTAGAGGTGTAACACTCGAAGTAATTGGCAGTTATTGGCTACTGAATTTTATCACAGATTTCTCTTCTAAACATAAATAACTAATAACAGAAACTTTCATTTTCGTTTTGAAGAGCTGAAGCTTCTAGCCTTTACAGTTACTCAGATAGCCTTGAAAAGGCTACAAGAAACCTGAAATAATTGTCTTGAGAAGCATGAGCACAGAATCATTCTGAACTCCTTGGATTCCATGGCTACACTACTGTGGAAATTTTTTATTTTTCAGCCAATACCACAAAATTCACTACGGCGGTATCTAGGAGCCCAGCATTTTGTCCTGCCTATTCTGCTTGATCTGCCTACAACTGATTGCACTTTTTCCACCCTAAGCAGGAACAAACTGGCTGGAATACTATACTTGCTTCCCATGTTGCTGCACAGCACCAACCAGGTAGAGAAACAAGTTGTTCCGAGAGCCGAGTTTGCAGCGCAGACTACACAGCTAAGGTGCTTAGACAACAAGAGCTCCTACTGAGCCACAAGAGACTAGGAAAGCAATCCTTCAAAGCTTCTTTCTTTCACAGCATGCACAGGCTAAGGGGCACGCCAAGGTGCACTACGCTACCAGCCTGACAATTACAGAAAGTTCATAGAGCGGAACACATAAACAACCAACCTGAAGTCACAACAAAAGCAAGCCACTTCATCTGTAACTTTCAAAAATGAGTTAAGGATATACCCCAAACTCTAGTTAAAAAGTATGTCATGATGATGGAATAAATTAACATTGATACATACATGGCAGTTCTCATGGAAAAAACAAAGGATATTGTTCCAGAATTTGTCTTGCTGTGTTACCACACAGAGATGATCTCGGGAATCTTGGGGATTATGCAAAGTATGACTCAAGCCCTAAACAAGTACACTAATCAGTTTTTCACACCTTTTACATGCCCAAATTATATGTACAGGAAAACAGCATCTCAAATTTAATTTTCTTTCCTTAAGCCAATTGTGTACCTTGCAAGTTAAGAAAACAGTCAACAGTTCCATCAATCAACTGATGCCTCTTTTCTGAAAGAATGAGTAGAAAATAGAATTACTGTAGTCTTGATACTCCCTACAGACATGCTCAAACATATACAGAAGGAAATCCACTTCACTACTGTTATTTTTTGAAGGACTAAATCACCTAATCATCAGCAATGAGACCCAGCTGAAAAAGGAATCAGGTCATTACATACTATCTGGAAGTTTATAAATTATGTACTGGCATGCACTTATGCAATTACAGTGTATGCAGTAACTAAAATAATTCCTGAGTTTCCAGAAAACAGGGTGCCTGGAAGACAAGTTTCCCAGGCCTCATCAATTTTAAAGTTAGTTGTTAAGAGCTTTATAATAACAGTTGGGCCTTGAAGGATAAGAGGAAAAACAACAACAAAACAAAACACAATAATACACAAATCCGTTTATAAAAGCAACACCTTATGGGTATTCTGCTTCTATACATTTCACATAAATTCTTTCATCTTAAAAGATTATTTACAAGGATAAGAAAACACAAATGGATTTAAGTTATCAGGTAAAGAACTTCAATTTTTCCTCGGAATACTACACAAATGTAATTATTCTTAAATTCCATTCTCCTGTCTTCAAATCAAACGCATGCTGACACCTACAGATAAAAAGTGGATTTACTGAATGGCATTCATATGAACTCAATCCAATGCCTGTAAATTAATCTATTTTTTCCTCCTTGTTCATGTCAATTAGATCAAAGTGTTGAAGATAAATTTTGGCCTTTGGATTCACAAATGCAGTAGGAATTTTTTTACTTAAGCACTCATAGGGCCACAAAGATGGTTAAGGGCCTGGAGCATCTCTCCTACGAGGAGAGGCTGAGGGACTTGGGTCTTTTTAGTTTTGAGAAGAGGAGGCTTAGGGGAGATCTAGTTACTTTGTACAAATACTTAAAGGGAGGGTGTCAGGGGAACGGGGCTGGTCTTTTCTCAGTGGTGCCCAGTGATAGGACAAGAGAAAATAGGTACAAACTTGAGTATAAGAAGTTCCACCTAAACATGAGGAGGAACTTCTTTACTGTGAGAGTGGCAGAGCACTGGAACAAGCTGCCCAGAGAGGTGGTGGAGTCTCCTTCTCTGGAGACATTCAAAACCCACCTGGACAAGTTCCTGTGCAACCTGCTGTAGGTAGACCTGCTGTGGCAGGGGGTTTGGACTAGAGGATCTCCAGAGGCTCCTTCCAACCCCATATGATTCTATGATTCTATGAAATGGATTCAGGGATGCTCTATTGCATCTAATCATTGCAGGAACTGGAGTATGAAGACACCATGAAATTTAGGTGGACAAAAGAATATCAACTTCTTAATTATGGAATCTTCAGAACAGGAAGAACAAAATTAATATTAACACAAATTGGTAAGCTGAAAGAGAAATGAACATATGTAACCTCTCCAACAAGCAAAAGTCACTTTTACTGTAGAGACTTCTAAACTCATTTGCAGTAAATACGAAGTAGCAAATCCAATAAACAGGTAAACAATTCAAATCTGTGAAAGTAATTCCTAATTAATTATCTATTTAAATATCATTTGCCAATACCAACAACTCATTCCTGTGTATATTTGCTACTGGCAAATTTAGGCATAAAACTTCAGAGTAACACTGACATCTTTGTTCCTGATTCCATATATCAATATATGCTGAACCTCGAGGTTCAGCATTCAAATTCAGCAACTAGTTCAAAGCATTACAATTACTTGGGAATAATAATGAAAAACAAAACAAAAAAACTCAACCAACCAACCAAACAAAAAAAAAAACCAAAAAACAAAAAACCCCCACATACAACTTGGGCAAGTTAAGACCCTAGAAACCGTTTTACTGGGAAAGGATTTCAAAGTTTTTATTTTTTTATTTAAATACACACCTATATCAATTGAAAACTACTCAACAAATTACATATTTGTGCCAGTTTCTTGAATGAAGTTACCTTATAAATATCTGCTTAGGGGGCAGATGTCAATTTAGCTTCTAGAATAGATGTGGACAAGCTTCTCCTGCCTCCAGAATCACCTAGATATATGGCTACGGACCTCCAAGGACCACAAGATTTACTACAAACGAGGCAGCATAAAAAAAGCAGCGAGATCAGTTGCGAGATACAACTCACACACAATAGCTTCCTCTACCTTTCTTGACACTCCAGTCAACTCAGCCTAAGTCAACCAGCTAAATGAACTAAAGAAAAACCCCAACGCAACACTTTTTGCTGGTTTAATAAGCTTACCCTGCACAACGCATAGCCTAGTGAATATGACACCACCACAGAAAGGAAGAAGAAAGGATAAAAAGGGGAAAGGGATACAGGACCAGGAACACCACCTCCCTCTTTTCAGCACAGGTAAGCCAACTGATCAGTTCAAGTCATAACAAAAATGCACCTTCACCTGAAGCAGATCTAGAACAAAAGAACCAAAGCTGTTCTTGTATGAACAGCATTAAATCAGGATGGAGATATTGTGAAGTGCTGTCAATATTGGAGTTAGCTGTGGCACTGCAAGAAAGCTGTCAGCTGTGCTCAGAAAGTACACCACCAGCAAGTCAAAACTGAAACTGCACTTAAAACCACACGTCACTTCCCCACAGTCCATGCAATACTGCTCTCTACAAAAATTCTTTCTGAAAACTATGACAGACCAAATGTTTACAATCAGCCAGCTCCTTATCACTGATACGATTACACCATCTACATCTCCGTTAACACATTGGTTACATGATTCCAAAGGCTGGAATATCCTCCATACGCTGCATGCCAGCAGTAAAACATGAGAAGACAAGAAGGGAATTAGCTCAGCCGACAGATTTAGAAAGCACTTTATTAGACAATGAATTAATATACTTTGCTTTTTACCTAACACTGTATTTTTAACAAATAAATATGATTTTTGCCAAAGTCTACATTACTACATGATCACATCCCAATTCCACTTCTGTATTCAATACTCAAGCAGATGTTAAGGTGTGTAATTACTGTGATGCTTCCTACAACGTCTGCAAACACACATCAAAAAAGCAGTTAAATAGCAACATTTTTATAAATAAACTTATATAAAAGCATGAAATATGAAGATGATGATTCAAACTGAGTTGCTTCGAACAAAAGATTAGTAACGCAAAAAGATGGTTTTTAGCATCCCAGCCCACACATACCTACTATTTAATAGGCATCTGCGCCCACTTATAGCCTTGTAAACACGCCTGGCATGTGACCTGGCTGCAGATGCAATCACGTAATCTCACGTCTAATCCTTGAGCAGCCTCTGGAACCACTGTTGGCATAAATTCAAAGGTGCCTGCAGTAGAATATTAAACTGACTTTAAAAGGTTTAAAGTCATCACACTATAGTGATACTGGGAATAATAAAGAAAACAATTTTGTACGCTTAGTTTCCATTTATTTAACCATTCAAATAAACAAAAACAATTAACCAACTCATCTCACAAATGTCAGAACACTCACATCAATGCAGCTAAGGCTTTGGATTGCTCTTGCAGCAAAGGCAGGCAAATACTTTTATGGCAATGTGACACCTTTATAAAGATTTGCTAGCTGGAAGATCTTAAAAGCTCAGAAATACAAGAAACTAAACTGCTGTAACAATGCCAAGAGAGCAATTTTTCCTCACAACCATCTTCAGTCACACACTCACTCCCTTTAAACATGATGTATGACAAAAGCCAAGGATTACTTTTCCCTGCAACGGTCCAGCTAAAATAATTTTTAGGATTACATATAGCAAAGAAAAATTCTTCTGCCTCACAAATCACAATGACCATTTGTTACAGAAGCTTTTTAATTTACAGGGTGACATAGCACACTGCTTTGGGAGTAGAAAGATAGGTACAATAGAATTTAAAGATGCTATGTCAGTTCATACAGAGATATTAATTTCAACAAAACAAAAGAAAAGCAGTCAATATTTGAAGTTGAGCTCATCATGCTGCTGTCACTGCCCTCAATGACTGCCTACATCACTAAAGACAACTTCATGGTTTCGAAGCTGTTTTACAATGAACATTCATTCACTTGTATAAAAGAAAATCAACAGATTCATAAAGCTCCCGGATGGTAGGAAGGCAACGTGAAGCACAATAAAGTGGTATGCAGCAAACCAAAAACTAAAAATAAAGCTGACAAGCTGTCACTGCTGAGCAATTGGTCTCCTGTATTATGGTAAAGTTATACAAGCTCACCTGGCAATTCTTGGTTTGATAACCCTGTCCATTTAGCTATACAATTGTTACACAGATATGCCATTTGATGGCCTAGAACAGCTTGGAGTACTGAAATGGAATGCCAGCACGAAAAGAAGATTGTTATCTCTCATTAATGACATGGGTGTGTAAAGCAACAAAGACACTCCTTCTCTTGGGTGGCTTGCTTTTTTCTTCCATTAGTTAAACTTAAGCAATGATCAACACAGATTCTATAAATGAGGAATATTGTGACACAATGTGGTGTGTCTTCACCACACAAAAGCAATATGCAATTCTGAGGCAAGAGAAACCTGGATGGAGGAAATCAGTTTTTAGCACAATAGTGATACTGCCTAGAAATAGGACTCAAGCATAATAAGGTTTTCTCTGTGTGCAAGCATGTTAATGATACAGGTTGTTACTAAATTTCAAAAATCATAATCAATCACTATTTCCTCTTAGGCACATATTGTGTGTTGCTTTGTGTGCTCTGGCATTTGCTTTGCTTTTTTCCCTTTCAGTACAGTCTGTCATCCCTGTGAGCCATCAACATCTAAATGGACTAGTGGTATCTATTTACTGTTCCTCCTCATCCATCTATAGAGGATGTTAAAAAAAAAGTCACGGGAACAATAGAAACAGTTCAGTGTTTACAGAGTTTAAAAAAAAAAATATCAGGCACTGAGACACCGAGTTGCCAGGCAGAAGAGGAATTACAAGTACTGCTCTACAAAGATCTAACATTTTCAAAACAAGTCATATATTATTCTATGATCTTGGTCATGATTAAATTTCTGTCCGATTAAATTTCTGTCCTTTAAGGTAGGACTAGCATTTGACATGACTTCCTAAGGGCAAATCATGCCTAACAAATTTGGTGGCCTTCTACAATGGCGTTACAGTGTTAATGGATAAGGGAAGAGCAACCCACATCATCTACCTGGACTTGTACAAAGTATTTGACACTGTCATGCACAACATCTTTGTCTTTACATTGGAGAGATGTGGATTTGACCAATGGACCACCTGGTGGATATGGAACTGGCTGGATGGCCACACTCAAAGAGTTACAGTCAATGGCTCAATGTCAAAGTGACAACCAGTGACAAGCACATTCCTCCGGGGTCAGTACTGGGACTGGTGCTGTTTAACATCTGTGTTGGTGACAGGAACATTAAGTGCATCCTCAGAAAGTTTGCTGACACCACCAATCTCTGTGGTGAGGTAGACATGTTGGAGGGCAGGGATGCCACCCAAAGGGACTTTGAAAGGCTGGAGAGATGGGCGTGTGCAAACCTCATGAGGTTCAAGAATGCCAAATGCAAGGCCCTGCACGTGGGTTGGGGCAATCTCAAGCACAAATACAGGCTGGGTGGAGAATGGATTGAGAGCAGCCTGAGGAGAAGGACTTGGGGGTGTTAGTGGATGATAAATTCAACATGAGCCAGTAGTGCACACTTGCAGCCCAGAAAGCAAACCACATTCTGGGCTGCATCAAAAGAAGCATGGCCAGCAGGTCGAGAGAGCTGATTCTGCCGCTCTACTCCACTCTCATGAGACCCCACTTGGAGTACTGCATCCAGCTCTGGGGCCCCGAACATAAGAAGGACATGGACGTGTTGAAGCAAGTCCAGAGGAGAGCCACAAAGACAATCAGAAGGATGGAGCAACTCTCCTACGAGGACAGGCTGAGAGAGTTGCAGTTGTTCAGCCTGGAGATGAGAAGGCTCCAAGGAGACCCTATAGCAGCCTTCCAGTACTTAAAGGGAATTTACAGGAAAGACAGGGAGGGGCTCTTTATCAGGGAGTGTAGTTAATAGGACAAGGAGGAATGGTCTTAACTGAAAGAGGGTAGATTTAGATTAGATATTAGGAAGAAATTCTTCACTGTCAGGGTGATGAGACACTGGAACAGGGTGTGCAGGGAAATTGTGGATGCCCCATCCCTGGAGGTGTTCAAGGCCAGGCCAGATGGGGCTTTGAGTAACCTCGTCTTGCGGGAGGCGTCCCTGCCCATGGCAGGGGGATTGGAACTAGACGTTTTTTAAGGTCCCTTTCAACCTAAACCATTCTATGATTTATTCCACTGCTTTGGAATCAAAAAAAAAAAAAAAAAAAAAAGAATCTCTTAGAAACCGCAGAACACTTGTTAGTACTTTAAAAGATTGCACAAGCCAGGAGAAAAGGTTTTTATGTTGGCTAGTTGAAAGAGACAAGAGAACTTCCTAAGAAGTATGGTGCGATTTTTTTTATTTTTTTATTTTATTTTTTTTTTTACTTTTCAGTTTGACCGCGAGTCCCTCCGAGCAAAGCAGAATCTTTGCAACCTTGACGAATGGTCTTAACTGAAAGAGGGTAGATTTAGATTAGATATTAGGAAGAAATTCTTCACTGTCAGGGTGATGAGACACTGGAACAGGTTGTGCAGGGAAACTGTGGATGCCCCATCCCTGGAGGTGTTCAAGGCCAGGCCAGATGGGGCTTTGAGTAACCTCGTCTTGCGGGAGGCGTCCCTGCCCATGGCAGGGGGGTTGGAACTAGACGGTTTTTTAGGTCCCTTTCAACCTAAACCATTCTATGATTTATTCCACTGCTTTGGAATCAAAAAAAAAAAAAAAAAGAGTGTGAAAATTATCTCTACCCTATACACATGTCAAATCTCCACAAGACATAATTTACTTCTAATAGCTACATGGTACATTACACCAGGAGATATTAAAAACTTAATGATAAGATTACTTAATTGGAAAAATGATACTCATTTTAGCAAATATTTCCTCTTACCAAGTGATCATAGAATGGTTGAAAAAGACCTTTAAAGGTCATCTTGTCCAACCCCCTGCCAAGGGCAGGGACATCTTCCACTAGATCAGGTTGCTCAAAGCCCCATCCAAGTTGACCTTGAAGACTTCCAGGGATGGGGCATCCTCTTCTCCAAGCAGCCTGTACCAGTGTCTGTCTCATCACCCTCACTGTAAGAAATTTCTTCCTTATGTCCAATCTAAACCTAACATCTTTCAGTTTAAAAACACTGTTCATTGTCCTGTCACTACAAAACTTGGTATAAAGTTTCCCTCCATCTTTCTTGTAAGCTTCTTTTATATACTGAAAGGCCACATCAGATACTAGTAAATACTTCATTAGGAATTTATGGCTCTCACTCCAAGAAGCAGTTCTTGCTACCTAAGAAAGTTACAAGAGAGGTAAGTTTTCGAAGCAGTGAGACAGTTCAGGAATGATGCTCCTATGAAACAAGTACTAATTTCCACAAGAGTTCTGCAGAACCCTAGGTGAAACTAAAAGTTGCAAACACAAGTGAGTTTGTATGCCTCACAGATAATCCTGAGATTATTACAAGTATCATGTTAGTACCAAAAGCTATGAACTGCCTTTCTTACCAGAACATATGATCTACAATTGACTGAATGTTTGCGAAATATAGACTGTAGCTGGGAAAGAAAAAAACCACAAACCTCCACTGAATAAGCACACTGGCAGATTTCCCAATTCTTAATCTCTTGAGCATTGGCTCTTCTAAAAGCAGTTTTATAACAATGCAATTTTTTTGGGGGGAAAACGATCCAGAAAGGGTATGACAAAACATGAAACTAAGTATATATTATAAAGCACTACAAATCAATGGATCATAAACTTCAGCATACTATTTTTTAAGTAGAGTCTGTTACTCATATTTTCAAGCTTATCAATTAATAGAAGTTGAAGTTTATACTAGAGAGAAAATTAACAAACTGCAAAAATACTGGACTGTTGTTTATTTCATAAATTGTAAAGATTCCTTCTCAGAGCTGTGAGGTTAACCTTTCTCAAAGAAGAAATGTTTCTGAGTATTGTTATGGAGGGATAGTTATCTGCAGGTCACCAGTTCAAATCTCAACTAGCTCAATACCCACGAATTTAATGCTATTCCAGCCTAAGAGAAAGCTCCTACATGAGATAAGTGACTCCCTGTATTAGCTCCTGCTTCTACATCACAAGTTCATTGCTACACTTTTAATTCATTTGTAAGGCATTCAGAGCAGGCTTTGTTGCAAGATGTATTTATTTACACTGGTCAAAATGCAACGAGTCTTCCCACAAGAGACTTCCACAAAATAAGACACAATACTTTTGCAGGAGTTCAGAGCAGCAGTATTCACTAAAGACAGAAGTTTCAAAAAGACTGAAGGCAAGAGTCATGATTTAAAAAATATGAACCTAATTGTTATTTGGTTTACCACATAGAACTTGTAAAATTTCAGAGTTAACTACATTCATAAACCAACTGTTACACATTCAAATGGCTATTCACATAATTACCCTAAATGTCTCCCTCACTTTTCCTCACCTTCTCAATTTGATTTAGGCTTCTCCCTATGAAAAAGTTTTGCTCTAAAAAAATTAATTGCTACTAATAAAACTAATAAAAAAGAAACTACTGTCCTTTTGCAGAGTAAATAAAACAATCACATTATTTGTCTGCACATGGTGATATTTTCATAAAAGGGACACTCCTGCACTTCACGCATTCAAGATTATACCATTTGAATTTTAAAAAAACAAACAAACAAAAAAACTTGGCCATTCTCACAGAGTCAGCTGAAGCTGTAAAATAAATGCAAAATTTAAATTCACTCCTTTTAGTCACCCATGCTATGAAACAGCCATAGGATGAGTGAATGATGAGAACAGAAAATTTAAAAAAGAACATTTAATTGTTTATGCTATCAAAGTAAACTTGAACAATTTGAATTGAGCCATTCTTAAGGTAGGAAAAGAAGGAAAAGAAGAAAAGTTCTACGTCAACTGTTTAAATATCAGGTTTCCTGATGGATTCTGAAATATCCCTGACAGACTTTTGGGACAGCTAACAGTAATAGTGTTGTAAACAACAGCTTAAAATAACCACTCATGCGATTTTTCTGTCAAGTCTCTGATGAGTTTTTATATGACGAATCTTGAAAATAAACTGTTTTGAAAACACTCACTGAATCAAAAATTGTTTTGTTCATAACAACATACATGGAAGAGCATTACAGGACAGGATGCAGACAATTTCTGTAACTCACCCTGTCTTAAACTTTCACATTTTTCTGCACCAATAAGAAAACGATTGCAAAGCATGTTCATACCTGTTCATTTCCTACAGAGTTAAAAGGAGATACTATCTAGCATTAGTTTCAATTTAAATGACCTGTGTGAGTTTATTAGTGGCCCATATAACTGACAGCAGTACAAAAAATGCAACATCTATTGCAAAGACAGTGTACGTACTACATTCCCTCCAACTCTTACACTCAAGATGACCAGTGAGACAGAAAAGATAATGGTACCGTGAAGCACAAACACCTATGCAACACTATTTCAGGTGTTAGTAGCCTCTCCTTGCTTTGGCCACCTTAAACTACAAAAAAATTCTAGATTAGAAAGAAATGGAGTTGAGTGAGTGGATAAGAAAATCTAATTTCAGGATCCCCAGCAAACACATAGTAACGGAGGATATGACTCTACACAGAGGAAACAGAGGAGGGAAGTAGACAAGCACATATAAACAGGAACAAAAAATAAGACAGAAATAAGGAGAGAGTAGACATAGAAAAACCAAGGAACAGACAGTAGTCAATACAGAGCAATGCAAAAGATTATAAAAAATACAGAGAAATATGAACCATGTACTCCCTGAACACCAGAAAATATCAACTTCCATTTTTGAAGTTTTGAATTAAGCTTTCGTGTTGTGATTGTATAAATTTCTTTGCCGTGACTAATTGCTACAGAATATGGTGGACAAGCACCATGCTTGTTTTCTCTATCATTCCAGGACAATGTGTTAAGATAAGGAACTGTAGCATGAACCTTGCTTATTTTGCGTATCTTCTGACAAGTCTTTGCATGAATACCCACCCATAAGGGTGTCACAAAAAGAGGTCATATTAAAAGATTACACATAACATTAATTATATTTATTTTATCTAGATAAGTTTATTCCAATATAACTTACTAATACACTGAGGTTATCTATAATCACACATGTACATTTATAGATGCCCGAGTGTAAGCCACAGTTGAGGAACTATGTATCCAATTTCCTAGCAAAATAGAAAAGATATCTTAAAACATCACATGCCAACATCATATATATATATACACACAGGTATGTGTATGCAGGTATATATGTGTATACATAGGTGTCATAGAAATGCTAGGTTGAGCTTTTTCTTTTTTTTTTTTTCTTTTTGATTTTACTTTTGGGGCCAGAAAGGGAAAAGTGTCTAAAAATTAGATTTTTGTTTCTGCAACGTAATTTGTTTTCTTTTAAGGCCATTCTCATCTTCTATTACAATTATTTTAAGATGAAAAATTTTATCTCAGCTTAGCCCTAGACTGACTTTCTGGGGAGATGTGCTTTACATACTATACAAATGCAGACATTCAGCCAGAAGAATACTAATAGTATACAAAAAAAAAGGTCTGGTGGAAGGAGAGCCATGAATTTCCTGCTTTCCATAAGCAAGGTCTGTTATAACCATTGCAGAGAGAAACCTTGGTAGTATAACGTAATATTTAAACAATTGACACTCAGATAAAGCTGTAGCTGCCCTGTCTGTGGAACTGCTTCAATGGCAAATCTCCATGAGGAAGTCTAGATATTTCAGATCCACTTGTTCCATAATCTCAGGCCAGAAATAGGACAAGCCAAACCAGATAATGGAAAGACCAGAATATGAATACAATTGTTCATCCTAAAATGCACTGATGCATTCCTGCCAAAGTTCTTGTACAGCTTCAAAGGATTTGAACAGTATCCAACAGCTTTACTTGATAAAAGCTTTAGAGTGCCCTCTTCCTTACACAGAGCCTGGCACGAAATCAGGTGTTTTAACACCAGAAAGGACAGGCTGAGAAACTACAGATAGCAGCAGTAAAAGGGCAGCCACCATCACTGAACTTTTCCACAAATGATATTAATTTCCGTTTCACACTGCCAAATAATTTTCACGTTCTTCCGTGTGTGCTGGGCAGAGGACAGGATGGAAACTGATTTTTCTAACAATTTAACATTAAACCAGAAGCTTTATGAATTAAAATCATTCAGAGGTCACTCATAGCTATATAATAATAGGACGAACCGATTCTGAAGACCATGCTTTACCTCTCTTAGAGGCTTTCAGTCTTGACTTTGGTCAGTTACAGAAAACTGTGTTTGCCATCCTGACACCTTGGTTGCTCAATGACATTGTCTACAAAGGCAGGTTGTCAGTATTCAGGTCACCAGTCATAACATTTGTTTAATTTTGTTTGTTTGGTACCAGGCCAGAAAATTTCAGATCTAAGTGATGAGATTAACACAATTCCTGGCTGGAGCATGCATGAATTTTTACATGAGTATAAGACAACCAATTTTGTGATGATGGAGCTAGAGCCCTTTCACAGAGCCTGTAATCACAAGCTATAGCAGGAACACCTTAAAGAACTCTGTGGCTTTAAAATCAGGCTTACAGTGTAAAAATTAAAGGGAAAGAGGTATACTTTACTAATGTCTGAAGGTGAAGTGCCAAGCAAATTTCACTTTCATAAGGTACAGCTACAGAAAAAAATGGTGTAAATCTGAGCATGAGGCAAAATGAATGAACCACACTTTCTGAAACTTTCAGGAATAAGTAGTACTTGGCTTTTCAAAGCATTTCACCCAAAAGTTTGTATTCATAAAAATAAGGTATTTTTAAAGCTGAAATTATTATATATAACAAATATTCTTTTAGATGCTAAACATGCATATTAAACTCTTAAAGCAATCAGCATCTCTCTAAAGCCAGATCGTTTCCACACTGATCTGCCTGCCTGTACTCCACTAAGGTTGGTAGGACAAACTGCTCTGATTTCATTTCCCTTTTAGGAAGCTATCATCATAATCCCCCTTTAGAAGACAGAAAAAAAATCCAAAAAACCCAAACAAACAAAAAAGGGCTCAAACACAGATTCAACTTAAAACAGTTACCTAACTCATTCTACTCTTAAAGAGGTTTGAATTATTTCACTTCTCTAAAACAAGAAGATGCAGTCCAGCAACTCAAGATAGGTGCATCTTCCAAAAATACTGTCCTTTTTTTGTTTTAACAGACCTCTTCACTCTTATGGGCTATACGGCATCTTGTGAATAGCTTGGTAAAGCAGTAGCAAAAGAACTGCTTGGAACATTCTTCACACTACACTAAAATTGCTCTCACTTTTGTGCTGTGCTCAGTGCTATTCACATTCAGAATGGAAGAGCGCAACAGACATCCATCCAATAGTTTGAGTGGTTGCAGATGCAAGCTATAACAACTTAGTCTTTCACCTGATACGGTACTGTGGTTTCTTTGCTTAGATGCTGCAGCAAAGGAGATGTGGTATTAAGTTAGTTAATTAACCAGTCTCCCCATTTCTTTACTGTTAAAGACAGTGTCTTTAACAGTAATGGCAGTGTCTATAAGCTTTGTAGAGAGTAACAATATGCTCTTCATTTAGACACTACGAATTTCAATCTGAAACACAGATCTTTTGATCTAACTCTCTAGCATCATTTGCTAAGAACACATGAGTTATAAAATCAAGGTCATGCATCTCCACAGAAATCAAATGCAGTCTTGTATACAATAGGAGGTTAGATAGCAGAAAAATCTAAAGTTTGAAATAATTTGCAGTCATCCCCATGCCAGCCAAACAGACTGTCACCAGAGTATTTTCCTGAAGCCAATAACTTACAGATAGTGTCTGCCCTAGACACAAGCAGACAAGCATTTCAGAACCAAAAAAGCAGCTGAATGCAAAAGTACATTAAAATAATATTGTAATCTGATGCCTTGATTCTGAAATCATAGCATGAGTAGTCACACCGTCTGCTTAACCCAACAGCCCAGCAACTTCTTCAGAATTCTCACAAGTGTAAACATAAACAAATAAGCTCTAAGCTTTTGCATGACTTGGGCTCAAGTGTATGCTTTGGGTTTTCTCTGCTTTTAAGAAGAGAGTGAAGAGAGGGAAAGAGATGGAAATCTTTGACATTTGTAGCGCTGCTAAAGCACAAGCCTGATTCAAAAGGATACGATGTATCTCTAGAACATTATGAACAAGCACATAAGAAAAATTCCGCCAAGTAGAACTGTGTATTTAAAACTTGGGTTTTGATACCTGAATGGCCAGATGAGTAAGGAATACCGTAACAGACCCGTACCTGTCTGTAATAGACAGCCTAATAGTTCAGTTAGACTACAGATGTCATGCAAATTCTCTTGGTCCTTCCCGTTGCTGGAGAAACATGCAAATTAAGTATTTGGATAGCTCTGTAAGATGCCTGTTCCTTTGATTCATCGTTAAATTTAAAAAAGAAAGATGATTTACCTCTTTAAAAATCCTTACAATGTGTAAGTCATTGATTCTTACTTTAACAACTATTTCACATCACCAGTTTTCTGTTATAGTAAATCAAATTCAGTACTGTTTAAAGTTTGGGTGTTTTCTGGGTGAAAAAAATGGTGGTTTGTTTTAATTCAACTATCTTACTATACATTTTGTCTAATTTTAAAGTGAATTAAAAATAAATTTCACAAAAATTTGAAAAAGAAACCGGACATTCAACTCTCCATACATACTTGCTCAAATACAGGACCCCTATTATTCTGATAATTTGTCAGGTTTCCACACCCAACCACTCATTCTGAAGAGCAACTAACTATGTATTTGAAAAGTAAATTAACTGGACACAGACAAAATACTCTTCCAATGACACACTGTCTTTATAATAAAAAAGTTTCCAAGTATGCGTAAAAGTAAAAACATTCTTTATGTAGTTATACACACACAAATCAACTGAACGGATTCCAGAATAAACAGAAATGGAACATAAAGAAAAACAGGCATACATTTAAGCTACAAATTCAAACATTGTAGTATTGATTACTTACTTATTTACGTCAAAGTATACACCATGTACACCAAACTTGTCAATAACTGAACAGCATCATGAAAGAATCATAACAAGCATGCTTAAATTGCACGCAAGGTAAGAATTTTTAATAACTTATTACAAAAAGCAACTTTTAAAATTCAAATGATTACTTTCAAATAAGAGTCAAAGAATTAAAGGAAATCTCAATAGTAGAATTCAAAATAAAATGTTCCAAATTTGCAGAATTGTTCATACTATTGCTTTTACCTAAATAAAATTGAATTTTTCAAATGTATTTTACATTTTTAGTTAGTTTTTAAATTACTAGTGTTAACAAAAATGTCTCTTTAGAGAAGAGTATCTAACAGAATAGAAAAAACCTAGGTTAGTCTGAGAGTCAGCTGAAAGACTTAAATTACTAGTAAATTCTGTAATATTAGGACTTCTGATTAAGGTGCTATTGAAAAAAAAAGAGAAAAAAATAAACATCATAAGTGCAAAATAATTAACAGAAGGAAAAAAGACACCAAAGATTACAAACATAATTGCACTCAAACATCAAGCTTCTTACAAACTTTTTAAACAGGGAGCATAGGGCTGCAGTCTACTTCCCTTCTACGCAGAGACACAGAAATAGGCAGTTATAAGGTATAAGAAATACTGAAATTCCAAATCCATCCATTTTTTCTCTAGCTTATAGTGTCACCACTGAGAACACCAAACAAACAACAATCCCAGAAAGTGAGAGGAGAGTTTGCTATTTTTGTTGAACTCTGAAAAACATTAAAAATTGAAACGAGCACAAGGCACAAAACCCCTTTAACTTCAGGAAATAAGTTCTGGAGAAAAAAAACCCTCTTTGTCCAGGGACATAGTTATCGGCATAAAGTGCTTAGCTATAGCACAAACTCTGGGTGTTTCCACAAGAGAAAACTATCACATAGGAAGTCTCATCTAACTGTTTCATAATCACTTTAAACCAGCAAAAATACAATAATTCTGAAAAAAGAATTTGCTTCTCCTTTCCTTTGAATGCTTGCTCCTCCCAGTGCACTAGCGTGCACTGTTGAGCATCCACATGGCAAACTGAACATTATTAAAGCTAAACTTTGATTTGTAAACCCTAAATACTAGTTCAATCTAGATCAGCTCTCTGATTCACCTCAAAACTCCATGAAATCTAGTGCCATAATCAAATACAAAACAATGAGACAGAAGCAGGCAGCCAGGGGTGACAGCCAGAATCTTTAGAGCAGGGACATCTTCTACTAGACCAGGAAGCCCCATCCAGCCTGGCCTTGAAGTGTTAGATCAAAATGGTGACGACAAGATCTCACCAGGAAGACCTCAAAAGCAGATTCTCCCTTTAGGTAAGGCAGAAAAGACTATTACAAATTGGACTGCTTTCATAATGGGATAGTCTAAGTCATAAAGTTTTGATTCCATTTAGCAGATTTCCTTCCGCAACACACAGGCACCTCATACTTGCAACCAACTACGGAACCAAGAGTTCTGGTTAGTCAGACTTATTGTTTTAGACACAGAAGAAAAAACAGGTAACATTTCTGTAATTATTTTCAAGGTTAAATAATAGAACAGTCAGTATCCCTGTAAAATCCAAATGATCTACATCCAAGCAAGGCAGGAACCTACACCTTGGAGAGGAGTTGATTGTTCCCAGTTTCCCTGAAAACCTGCCTTTCTGAGTCTTTGTTTTCTTTTTCATTTGAAAGAATCAGGAAGAGTTCTTAGCCTTGACCACAGAAAAACCAAAGCTATCAGTCCAGACCAGTTGTGAATGAATTGCTGGGATTAGCAAACAAGAAGAATCACAGAGCAAATAACTCAAACAGCAGTGCAAGCTATGCAAAATACTGTGCTTGAAAAATGTTAGCATTTTAATATGAGATGCACAGAAGTGATGAGCTTAATCTAGTGTCATGAAAGAATTAAATCAAACACTTAAAAAGAAGTTTGCAATCCTCACACATACCTCCTGAAAGGTTTTCAGCAGAAAGTTTAACAATTACATTAATATATTCAGAAGTTACTCATCTTTCACTATCTGTAAATTATTTCATAAAATATTTCAGCACAATTCTTCCCAAATACTGCAAGAAATGAAGCAATTTTTTTGTAGAATACCTGTCTACTGTATAGTCTTCTAGTAGCATCTGACATGCTATACATACTATCAGGTGAACAAGCTACTAAGATGCTCATCCTACATGAACGTAGGATCATTGCTACTCATGAACAAATAATCGGAAACATCAAGTTTTTCTGATTGCTTGACATTTTTTATAGTTTAATAGAAATTGAGATTATTTATGATTATGTAACAGGTTTGCATAATTCACAAATTCTACTATACAGAGAAATAACTTGCAAGTTAAGTATACCATACACTTGCTGGGAAAACAAAACAAAACAAACAAAAACCCCAAGAAAATCAACTGTAGTTAAAAAAATAAAAATGGCAAGACTCAGGGAAAGCAGACAAAAGAAATGTCTACGAAGTCTAAATGCATGCCTCCTTAGCATGTAGAGCTTCCGTTTTCTGAACAGACTAAATAGGCTGTAGCGTAATTAGTTTCATTTAAAAGTGAGCGGAGCTTATGTAAGGATGTGGCAGTTATCGTAACTATTTTTACTGATGGCAATACAACAAACAGTGGCAAAAAAAAAGTACATAAACATGCTCAGTTCAGAAAGTAGCAGTTAGGAACTAAGTCAAAATATCTGTAGCCTTTATACTAATACCGCCAAAGTTTAAATTCAAATACTCTGTGAATGAACAAGCAGATATAGTAGACCAATGATTACGCTCAGAGTAGCCCCAAAGCAGAAATTCACCACTGTCATGAGAGGACAACTTTTACCGTAAGACATGTCTGTACTTTCTGGGATCTATGTTCTATCACATAATAAAAATATAAGAACAAGACATACTAAAATGTTAGTTTCCTAACCACTGTTTTCCTCCTTGAATCAAAGACTATAAATCAAAGAGAAATACTTAAACCTTTTTCTTCCTCCTCCTCCTCCCTGGTCTTCTTCTAGCACTCTAAGTACTTATGAAACCCTTAGCTTTTCAACCTTTCAAAAAACAAGAGACATTAGGAGAATTCTTCAGACATCTTTACAGAAAGATGGACTAAACAATCTAGGATTTAGATTTTAACAGGAATCAATGGGAGGAAAAAAAAACCCAAACAAAAACAAACAACACAGAAAAGGACTGGTTTCTTGTTGTTTGACTTTGTGGGATTTTTTAATCTGAATTCGCAGAAGAACAGTCAAACTTCTTTTGATCCTTTGCTGCCAGTTCCCTAACACCACTTCCCCTTCATGCAGTTCTTAGAGATACCAAGTCTGTGAACAGCAATCCCCACAGGGAACGCTTCAGCAAGCCCAATACTGGCAATAAAAAGCTTTCTCCACCTCCCCCAACCACCAGAAGAGTAAGCAGAATTTTCTCTTTGAGAAGATATGGACTCCTTTAAAGGAGAGAAGAGTATGAGTTCTTCTTCCATCTTTTCTGTTGTTTCTAGGAGGTGAATCCCCCATAAGACTAAAGACACTTGTCCACTAATGCTATGCTTTGACCTCTCACTAACAGATACACATGAGAACAAACTGCACCACGACTTCTGAAAATTAAAAGCCCAGAACTGAACTGTGTCGCTAAGAGCCAAACAACACAAGCTGCTGCCTCTGTGTCCTGATCACATCTTGGGTAACATACGCTCTTAGAAGACCTGTCATGCTTTTTTGTTACAACTTTTACAGAAAGTGGTCTCAGTTAGGAAAAAGCAGCTTTCAAGTGACTGAGTGTTCCTCCAGAAATAGAAGTACTGTTTGTCACAGTACCAGCCACGTCTGTGTTGTTGGTACTAGTGCCTCCTCGCTGAGTAACAACAGGAAAGACCAGTCAAAATCCCTCAATGTCTGTATTACTATAGGAAGATGTCATCCAGTTAATGGTACTAAAAACATCGAGACCTGCTGTACAAAGTTGCGGAGAGCAAGTTTCTTTCTCCTCTTTGGAAAATTTAAGGTTGTCCTCTACAGAAGCCACTAATTTATCTCCTTCTCATGGACCTCTTATTCCTAGATGAACTCTATTTCAACACCTTGGTGACTTGTTGACTGTTTTTCTCTTTCTTTTTTTTTGTTTTGGGGTGGTATTTTTTTTTTGTTAATATGGTAGAAGATCATTTCTAAAGACAGATCAAAAAACCTGATCTTACTTAGGTCTCTCTTATGCCTAAGGCTACCTTCAGCTTCATTTACCTCAACTCCCAAATCTGGAAAAGGATTGGCAGGTAGAACATTTACTTGACTTGGAACTTTCTTTAAAGCAAAAGAAGCGTTTACTGTATCTAGAGAAAGGGCTTCAAAAGCAAAGGGACAGATTTAATTTAAGAAGGTCCACACTCCGCCATTTATAAACTTAATTCTGCTGCAACAGATATGGTAGAAACTGCTTTCCCCTTCTGTCTCTTCTTCCTTTAAACTGGATATTTCAAGATAACCATAGTAAAAGAATACTTTCGTTACAAAAAAATGTTAATAAGCTCAAACCAATAGAGAAGGAAGCCAGATGTGAACTTTACCTTACCTCACTGTCACTACCTGCTACAGAAGGTGGTACACACTGAAGACTAACATCTTCAGTATAGAAGCAAGAGAAAGTACAAAACTGCATACATCATCCAATTATTCAAAAAGCACATAAGCTCACAACACATGAAGTATTTGCAGACCAACAGTGTATTTTGAAATACCTGTATAAAACACTGGTGCTCATGAAGAAGGAACAGCAAGCAAAATTTTATAACCACATTTTCACAATGCTTTCCTAATAGCAGGAAACGAAGCAGAGACCCAGACTAAAATAACTCTTACACCATGCTGTCCATTTGAAAATTACTAATGAGTTGCAAAACCCATGCTACTCTACAAAAGCACTGATAAAAATGTGTCTTTTAAAATATAATTTCATATGAGTGTTCTGAGTTCAGTCAACAACACCTGGCAATTCCAAGATTACTGAAGTCACACCTGTACACTACCAGATCACCCAGCAGCTAAAACTTGATTTGTAAGAAGAAAGGACATATTTCTTAGACATTTCAGTAGATTTACCCAGAAAATAATAACATTTTACCACGTTCAAGTCAGCAGCAGGAAGAAAGATACTATTTGATGTAGAAGTGCTTGCTAGTAGAAATTTATCCTATTAACATTTTTTTCAGCAAATACGAAGCAACAGAGTGAAACTGTAGCAAATTAACACTTTGCCATATCTGGACATGTCATTTCTGATCTGACATTAGTAGGACTACTTTTTGATCAAGATAATCTTAAGAATTTCAGGAAAGAAAGGTAGATACTTTTCAACAGCAATGGTCCACAAAAGACCTAGTGCCTGGCTTACTACTTTTGCAAGCTGATCTTGAAGAACATCAACATGACACCCAAATTTTACATTCCTTTCATAACTAGCACAACATCCAGGTAAAAAACAAACAAACAAACTCCTACAACCCAACAACAAAAAACCATCAACCCCCTCCACTTGCTCTGAACTATTATTGATCCCATGGGCAATGCCAAAAAACAAAGAAAACAAATCCATAACTCTTTCAAGTGCTAGGAATAAACGTCCACAGGTTGAGTTAAGCCAAAGTATACAAACTCCCCACAGAACAAAAAAAAAAAAAAAAATTATACTTGGGGATTTATACCAACGTGACAAATGCTATGACATAGAGGGAACAAAACAAGCCTTTTGCCAGCTATTTTCAGTAAGTCGTGACATTGTAAACCAGTACGAATTGTTCAAACAGATGAGACTTCAGGACAAATTACATTAAAATGTAACCAAGGAAGGGAAAAATGAAAGCTTAAAGCTGCAACAAGATTAAAATACTAGCATTGTTGTGGATCTTGTTACCAAATCTGATAAGTAACAGTCAACACTGAATACATATTAGAAAAGTATCCAATTTTTTCTCTGCCACAACATCCAAGACAAATACTCATAGTATGAGAATGCTTTTCTAAAAGTAATCCTAGATCAGCCATGATTTTACAGAAATTGATCCACTTTTGAAATTAATATACACTTTAGTCGATATACAATTTCATTTGAAAGCAAGTATTTCCATAAATGTATTGCACGTGGAACATGATTGATTGAACTTAACTGCTGAAAGATGTTTTTAAGAAAACCTTCTTAATTATCCACCAGAAAGCCCCTATGCAGGTAGGAAAACATCTATCCTTAAGCTATGACAGTCAGTTTACTGAACACTACTATAGCAGAATGACCTTTCTCTCTATTCTGTAGCTTTACTGTTTGCTTACGAAGCCATCCTGCTTCATACAACCCTGAGAAAAGAGGAAAAGGAGAAGTAATTTTCCTTACAATAGAGGTAGGTTAGCACAAAACCTGGTAAAACATTGAAGATGCTTTTAAAATACCACTACTTTAAATTCAAACCCTGAATAAAATAAAACCCACCTGGAACTCAAGACCTAATACTTCTTAAGAACACAAACCTGTATATAACCTTAACAGAGATGACATTTTTCACTTTTATACTATAGTGTTCTGCTGGCTATTATGAAACTGTACTTGAAGAGGGAGAAACATTCAACGCAGTAATCAATGGGGTGAAAGAATATTGAAATGCTAGTCCCACTCTGACATTAAACTGAGAGACAAGAGTGTGATCTCTCTAGTACAATTAATCTTCAAAATGAGAAAAAGAAAAAACCCAAACATTAAGAACTCACTGCCCACCTTGATCTGTATAGTTTAGTAGCAACATTGTAGCTTTGTCTCATCTTCTTATTACATACTAAATTTTGCCAGATGCATTTCAGCTTCTCATGTCAATAAAAAGGCTTCAGTGGTGCTGTTTCTGGTAGTTGTGCACAGGAGTCTCTTATATGCTAATACCACAGTGCCACCTTTTAAGCACTGACTGACACAGCACAGAAGTCTCTGACCAACTATCCACTTCATACAGAACAGGAGATACTCAGAATGGTTACTCAGTACCACAGAACCATCTACACTATCAGGTTGGATTGACATCAGTTGTCTGAAGCTGGAGAGACAAATTTGCGCAGCAATACTAGCATATTCACAATGTTAAAGCCTTTCAAAGGACAACTTTGACTAATTCTTTAAAGTTTAACAGATTACAAGAACCTATTCTAGAAACATTTTCAACCAACACCTTCAACATTTGCATACATGAGTCTAAACAAGTATTTCACAAATTTGAATTACTACAATGACATCACCACACATTCAATCTCAACAAAATGATTCCTGGTCTTTCACACGAACAAGACAGCTAATATCACCCTTCAGACAATATTTTAGTCTATCACGTCCACTCAAAAATAACAGTCTACAGAAAATTTACACTATATAGATAACTAAAGGATAGCTCCAGCTTTCAAAAAAAGACAAATAATACCAGAAAAGCGTGGCAGGAATTTGAGAGTAATACCCTAGTATCAGTCTACTGCACTAAGCAGCACCAATTTCCAGTTTAGCTTTATCTGTGTGAGTAAAGACAGTAACAGGGACAGGAAAAAATACTGCAAAACCACAAGTCACAGATATTTCTACCTTGTAACATGAAACACTTGCAGTCAGAAGTAGTCCACAACGTGCCCATGAAAAAGTTTGAGGCTTTGTATAACCCCTCTCTTAGTTTCACTCTCCATTTGTCACCTGCCTTTTCAGTGTACTGTATATCAAAAAAACCTTTTTAACTGAAAATACCTTTACTTACATTTATGTGTGCACACACAGGTACACAAACACCAGGCACTGCACCTACTTCAGCCCATAGCAGTGGGAAGAAGAGCATCATACAGACACTCCTAGAGCAAAATGTGTCACACTACAGTTGAGTTGGATGACTAAGCATACATGATAGACTTGGCATTACCTAAAATTTACTAGATTTAATAATTTACCCAATGTTTGGATGATCACTAAAATATCTTTGGTGTCAAAGAAGTAAATCAAAGGCTTTTGCTTGTATTGTTAGTGACTTTGCTAAGACACTGCAACTGAAGTAAAGATTTGAACTGTCATCCCACTTGAAGATATAACTCTTAGAAAAAAGCTTACTAAAACACATTCCTAAGTCTCATGTTTATTGTGTACTGCAGTACATAAAGAAACACATAACTCTGACCCTAACCAAGAATACTTTTGCAGGTCATACTTTGAGGCTACTTATGCTATTTAAAAATACATACAAAATGAATCATCACAGGTCTAAAGCTAGGAGAAATCATCTACAGACCAGCGCAACCAAAAACTTAAAAGTTCATTTAGGCACTACATAATTTTTTAGAGGGGACAGAAAGAGACAAGTTACTACTGGATAACTTTAGGAAATATATTAATGTATTTCTTGGATGACTCAGTGGAATTCTTTACCATTAGGATTACCATTTAGAATTACTTCTCTGCAACTCAATGGACAGAGATCAGACACATCACCAAAGCTGGATGGAAAAGACGACATGTTTTCACAACACCTATCCACCTTATCTTGTATTCCTCAAGATGATGACTAATGGAAGGAAAAAGGAGCCTTGATGACATCCAGGAAACAACAAGAAAGAACAGACACAGATCTCATAATAATCTCTTTATATTTGTCTGCAATGACTTATAGTAAAGGTTATGATGTAAGCCAGATAGAAACACATCATAAAAGTATGGGTTCTTAATAAGCATCCATCACACTTATCCAACTCACTGTACCTAAAACAAAATATTTAAGATTAAAGGCAGACCTAAAAGCTGATTTTATTATCCTTTACTACTGTGTGTAAAATTTGATAAACTAGTAATTTTATGGATGAACTGAGACAGTCTATATATATACATTAATACAGGCTGTTATAGCATTCTTCAGAGTGCTGCTATCAACTGACACCATTCACAAGACAGGACAAAGGGCAGGCTTTTAACAAATGTTGTGAAATACTTTATTTTTAAGAATCCTGTTCCTCTCTCACTACTAAGAGGAAATGAATTTAACATTTCTTCTTTTTACATGAAATATGTTAACTGAAAATATAATTGAAAAGGAGCAGAAGAAAGAAAGTATTGCTCTTCTCACAGATCTGGAAAACAAAATTGAAGCTATCAGAACAGACACTGACCTTTGACCATGTAGGCTTTACCTGTAAGTTTTAAGTTTTTTTTATACTAAGCCCTCTGAAAACAGAGCTGGTCAAGGGATCTGTTACAGAACACAAGCCTATAAACAATTACTACTCAATGTTTTAAGAGTGGATACTGGTGCTAAAAATAACTGACACCTATCAATACATCAGTGGGAAGGGTTGGCCTATCCACTCTCAACATTTATTTTGAATGGAAAAGAGGGAAAAGAAGTAGAACATCAAGCTGAAATATCTTGAGATGTAATTATTATAAAAATACTACAAATAACTATCTTTTTAACTATTTTCTTTATTTAACTAATACTTACTGTGTTCATTAGCTATAAAGACATTAACAGAATAATAATAGCATCTTCAAATTGGTTACCACCAAAACTTTCAAAGACAGTTTTATTCATATTTATCTGAACATGGTGTCTTGCTTTAAGTTTTTCCATTACCTTCTAGTGTGACCTACCTGGGTCTTTCCATTTTTTTTTGGTGACAGGGAATGTCCACCAAAATCCAAAGTATAGTTACATTTAAAGCATCTAAGCAACTGCCTTTCCTCTCCTTGTTTTCTCCTTGCTAAAGCAAGGGAAAGAACAGCCAACATTACACTACAAGTCATGTTTCAACAAGGGTAAAACAGACCAACTGCACAGTCAAACACTAACACCAGAACAGTATCAAGCCATAAGAGTAGCATCCTTCCACCACATCCACCTCGATTAAAAAAACAAACCAAAAGAAAACCCAAGCTATTCTGCCCAACAGCCAATACAAACAAGTGATAAGATCTCAAATCTGACCTGATGACAAGACTCTGGACAGAGCATAACTAAGGCCTTGCTACCTTTGGGGGCCTTTTATCTCCAGAGCCAAACCACAACAGCAGCAGCATCATAGAGCAGTCAACATGTTGAAGAAGCAGTAGCAGCTCTTATCCCTGCAAATTTATTTGTGTTTTGGGGGTTTTTTTGTGGTTTTCTTTTTTTAAATTTTACACTGCAAGAACGGCATCTGTGGCACAGCAGACACCACAGCCCCTGCCAAGCGGACACCTGCACAGGACCTCCGGGCAGTCAACCTGCCACCTTCTCCAAAGGGCTCCAAAAACAAAGACCAAAGTTTCCCCGGCTGGGTGCGTGGGAGTGCGGCAGCAAAACAAGAGCTAGGATCAACACGAGCACCCTCCCATCACCACACCCCGCACACCCCCGCACACCCCGCGGATCACACCACCCTCCCCCACCA